>NW_024581129.1:6069485-6164082 GCF_017639235.1 Corvus kubaryi
GCAGAAGGGGTCCAAAGAGTAGTTTTTAGAAGTTAAGATGTAACACTCTATGGTAATATAAGAACTCTTATAGGCTGTATGTAAATGCTATAGGATTTGTATCTTGTATTAGATTGGTTAGTGACAATTAGAATATTCAGTACAGAAGATGATTTATTGTATTGTAACCAGGACTTCAGACTTTCTGATTCTCTCTCTTCTTCTCTATTCCTCTCTTCCACTTCTACTCTTACTTCCACTCTTGCTCTTACACCCTCTCTCTCTCTCTCACCTGCTTACTCTCTTGGGCCTGCTCAGAGCTGAGTCTAGCAGCTCTGAGCAGTGCCCCAATACCCACGCCCTTTACAATAAACCGACTGTGTCCCAAGACCTGCCTATAGAGATCTCTCCATCCGTCTACGTCCGGCCGTCCCGACTGGACCCAGAACCCCGAAACCCGTAACCTACACCAACCCTCTGTTTGAGAGGGGCACATTGTCCTGGCCCCTGCCTTCAGGACAACATTTTATTTTAAGTTACAGGCACAAGGATGGAAAGGAGCAGCTCTGGGCTCCTGGCTCTGTGTAACACCACCAACCACAGGTTTATGTCCACCACATGCAGGAAAAAGAATCAAAAAGGTTTCCCTTTTCTGTTTTTATCCTGCTTTTTTGATCAGAGCAGCTGTAAGAGGCAGCCCTGCCTGGCCCTGGGAACAGGCACCTGGGATGGTCCACACAGAACCACAACCCAAAATTAGGGCAGCAACCCAGGGCCCAGCTCTGTGGCTCTGTTTACTCTGAGGAAACAGATTCATTTTACCCAGGGAAATGTGGCCCACAGAGCCCAGCCAGCACCAGCCCTGTTACTCCACCAGTCCCTGGTTCAGGTGCACGTTAAGGCAGTGCTGTATTGTGTTTTTAAGTCCACAGCCCTGGATGCAAGGAGCACTTTGCATTTCATCAGATCCCAGCATTTTAATAATAAATAAATGAGACTCAGCCCTGGTACCCACAACTGGGGCTGCACAGCTCCTCCCAGAGCATAGTTTCTATGCTACCAAATCCCTGTTCCCTGGGTGGCCTGCAGGAAAAAAATGCATAAATCCTCTGATGAACAGATCCAGGGCAGAGGAAGAGTCTCTGCTTCCTGAAGAGATGATTTTCCCTTCAGATTGAGGTGCCTGTCACACCACCTCCCACTGCACCTGTGGAAGCAAAGCCCTGAGCCCACCCAGGGTCATTTTGAAGAGTCAAACCCCCCAAAGCAGAGAGAGAAAGCCACTCCCTCACTCTGCCTTAAGCAAAGCTTTTGAGATGCTTCAAGACCTAGGGAGCAAAGGGTTGGAGAAGAGTCTGCTGGGAATTACCAACACTGCAAGGATGGAGCAGTAGCCAGCAGCATGTTGTAAACCTACAGCACAAAAAACCTTTGTGCCATGTAATCAACTCCATCCTCACCTTCTGCTGGAGACCACAGTTGGAGGGCTTGGAGAGAAGAAGGACAAGAGCCAGGGACACACCATGGAAACCTGAAACACAGGTCCTTGGAATGAAAGAGCAGAGCCAGATCGATGGATGGCAAGAGGGAAGCTGCAGCAGACATGAATCATTGCTCCTGCACTGCCTCCAACAACTTTCTTTCCAAAGGGACCAGCATTTACTCAGCAGCTCCCACATGCACACCCCAATGCTTCCAAGTGAAGTAACACACAGCAAGGACACTGACCCACCTACCCCTGGCTCAGTTCCTTCTCTGCTGGAAGCACCTCCTTTCCCACAGCAGTGAGGGTGCCTGCAGAAGGGTGAAACACTTCTCAAATAGTTTCAGAGCTCTTTCAGCCACTCCAAGTCAAGCCTAGCAGTTTCGGCACATGGATTTGGGGGTAGGATGCTGCTCTCCAGCAGTTTAATATACTTAGAAGGAAGTTTTTACCCAGAAAATGTGCCCAGGGGCTCCAACACATTCCTTCAAGGCCTTAAGATACTATTGGAAAAAAAACCAAGCCCTATCATTTGCAAGAGCAGCTTAAAGGAGGGGGAAAATAATTAAAGGCAAGAGGCACAAAGCCAAAAGTGCAATTTATTGAAAAGTTTCAGAAGTAAAAAGGCTCAGCATCTCTGCTGCTCGTGGTTTGGATGTCTGAGCTCTTCCAAGGCACCTCCACCCACCAGCTTAGAGCTGTGTCATGCTTCATCTTCAGAAGTTGAAGTCTTGCTTCTCCACTGAGAAATCATACAGCCCATCTTGGCCAGTCTGGGGCTCCAGGTCTGTATTCTCCTAGGAGGAGAATGATAGCAATCAGTCACAGGGTCTGCATTTGAATGATGCCTAACCTTTTTACAGCAGCTCTGTTTTAGTCTGGTTTTCAAAATGCAGCTGTTGAGCTCAGCTTGACTCTCACAGAACCCCTGGAGACCAGGCCAAGCATTCCTGCTCCTTGCAGCACCCCAGAGCTGCAGTGTCCCTGCAGCCCACACACAAAAGCAGCCAAGCCTTTGGGCTCAGACACCATAGGAAGAAGAGGAAAAAAAAAGTGGCTGCAGTGGTAGGACTCACTCAAATTAAATGGCCTGCTTGGAACAGCAACAAGCCAGGACTGCTTAGGGAGATGTTCTCCTGGCATCCAGCCCCTCCAGCAGGAGCTGGTGTGGAGAATTTCCTCCACACCCTCTTGCACCCCACAGACCCTGCTCTGGCGAAGGACTAAACCAGACCTTTGCCCCCTGCTGCAGCTCACACCCAAACTGAGCCACAGCTCCAAGGTCTGCCAGACCTCTAAGCCTCTTCCCTGATGTTTTCCCATCTGCAAGTCTAAGGCTAGGACTGAACATGACATCTGTGACAGTCATTGGACTCTTGCAGCTCCTAGCTGGTGTCCTATCTTCTTTTTCCATAGATTCCTTACCATGAGAAGGGTCAAGTAATCCAAATGCAACCTGAGCACTGTTATCAGCTGAGTAGGAGGCTGCCATTCATAGTGACAAGCCAGCTCAGCTCCGAAGGAGGAAACTTCTCCACATTTGGTATTCATATCAGTAACTGCAGTAGCTCCAGCTGATGCCAGTTTAAATTCCAGCAGCAAGATGCTATCAAGGCATCCATGTCTATTGTGCAGCTCCTTGGCTGACAACTTGGAGCTTCCACAGACCTTTAAAAGCAGCTGAAAGAAGCTGCAAGGACTTCTGGTCATGTGGAGGTCTCCTCCAAAAACCTCTTCCAGTATCCTTAAACTCTGTGCTTCATTCCAGTGCGTAAAGCTTCATATTTTCAGCTGAGAAGCAGCAAGGGCTCACATACCTCACCAGAAAAGTATTTCTCTATGATGTCCAGGGCAGCTCTGTAGACCATATCATTCTCATGGTTTTGCAAGTCTTCAATTTTCTCCAGACCACCAAGTTCTTCAACCAGCAGACACAACTTCTCTGTCTCTCCCAGCTTCTCAGCTGCCTGTAACATTGGAAAATCAGGCAGGAAAACAACCATCAGTAACAGGTCTGAGATGGTCTTTACTGTAATTACAACCCTGATCTACAAGTCAAAGGATCACAGTCCCTGAATTTATCAGGTCCCTACCCAATGCCAGAGATATGACTGGGGTGCCTGTGGAATACCAGTCCCTGCTGGGGACTGCCAACCAAACCAGTGAGCAGAGGATGAGGAGCAACACTTTGGGAACTTAATCTTGCCAAGCCCTTTAGACAACCTAAGGGTATCCAAGGACAATTTAGACAGTATGAAGTCTCTCTTACTCCAAAAATCAACAGTCATTGTTCTAATCACACAGTATGAGCATTTGGCTCAATCCTTGCTGCTCTTAGGGAGCAAGAAGTCAAAAAATAAGATCTTATCAGGATGAGATTAAAAAATGGCATCCAGGATGAACAGATCTCACCAGGAAGAGCTTTGAAATGGTCTCCAGGATAGTCAGGATGGTTTTGCTGTCTTTGGCCAAGAGCAGGTTGAGCAGAGGTTTGAGGATCCCAGAACGGACGAGTTCTACCACCTGATCCACCGTTCCTCCAGTCATGAAGTTGGCCACTACCCACACACCCTCCTTCTGAGCCTTGAAGTCACCCTGGAAAAGCAGCACAGCAAAGGCATTCCCAAGCTTTAGTATCCCTCTAGGATCAGTGTGAGGTGAGGATAACCATCTCCCTTACACTCAGCTTGAGCTGACCCCCTTTCCCAGCCCTTTGGGTGATGCATGGACACGTGGCAGAGCTGCCAAGAGTAGCTCCAGGATGTGTCTCCATGCAGGTTACTGACAAGTCAGGATGCTCAGGCTGTCCCAAGGATCTCAACAGCTCTGAAACAGCCTGCTCAGGTGGCTCTGGGGCTGAGTGCTTCACTAATGAGCCATCCCAGGCCACCTGAACCCCACATTCCTCCCGCAGGAACACAGTGCCATCCCTTACCTTGTTGAGCAGCTCCACCAAAGGTGGCAATAAACCACAGGTGATGATCTGTTGGATCTGCTGGCAAGGCCCTGCTGCAATGTTGCTGAGGGTCCACGCGGCTTCCTTCTGGATCACTGGCTTCGTGTGCCTCAGCAGCCGGGGCAGGACAGTCAGGACACCAGCGTCTATTGCTTCCTGGGTCTGCTGGTCCGTGCCTGTGACCACATTCCCGATGGCACGGAGAGCTGGAGTCTAGACAGAGATTAGAGGAGATGAGGAAAGTCCTTACCTTGAGGGATACATGTCAGAAAGCCCAGCAAGATCCCTCACTAAGTGCTTGATCCTTCACACAAGGAGGGCATTGTGGGTGATGGCTGTTTATTTACAGTCCCATCATTCCTCATTTGCTCTAAGCAGCTTTAGAGTCTCTATCCAGCCTCCAGCAACAGCAAGCAGAACAGAGCAGTGGCTTGACAAGCAGGCAGTCAATTCTGCAGGCTGAGGGGACAGCACACCACAGCTGCCACATAGAACAAGGGCATGTGCCTTCCCTCTTCTCAGACATTTCTAACTAAGGGACCAGAGGGTGGAGATTGCTAATTGTTCCCTACCACAACATTCATATCTGGGCTGTCCATGAGCTCCACAAGCCTTGGGAGAATCCCTGTGTCCACCACAACTTGGATGCGATCATTGCAGCCATCAGTCAGGTAGGAAACAGCCCAGCAGGAGTCAGAGATGATTTCCTTGTCCTCATGCTGCAGGAGGAAGACAAGGACTGGCAGAATCTTCTTCACAGCATCCAAGGGAGGGCAGGGGTTCTTGTTCCTGCACAGGTTTGATAGTGTCCAGGTGATGTTCCTCAGGAACCCAACCTGAAACACAAAGCAGGTGTGAGATCCTCACTGCCCCCAAGAGTTTCTCAGTCCATGTTATCCTGTGAAGGTTCTCATACACCAGGGACAGAGAATAGTGGGGCAGGAACCATTGCAGAAGGGCAGAGAAACCACAAAGCAGCAGGAGGAAGCTTGAAGGGCAAGTTCAGCCCTTCCACATGCATATGCAAGTCTGCCTTGCACCAGTTTCACGTTATTCCTAGCCTGAGATAGTCAGAGCTGGGTAAGAAAGCCAAGAATGGAAGAAATCCCATTGACTTGGGGTGCCTGCTTGGCATCCCCAGCCTTGTGCATAGGCAGGGCCACAAAAGCAGTTTAGAGCAGGGTCTCATTCAATTATACAAAGAGTTTGTTGTGCACAAGGCAGCCAGTGGACTCACCCATCACCCAAGGGATTAAGAGCTGTTAAGTCAAGAAAGTGAAGGTTATTTACTGGAGTTGCAGGTGACACCAGAGCCAGCAAGGGAGGAATCACATTGCGAGCAATAAGAGCATCCCTGTAGAGAGGGCCATCGCCTGGGCAGATAAAAAGGGTCAGTCATTGCATCTGCTTGAGTCACAAGACAGTCAACATCAAACAGCAATCAGACCTGCAGGGCCAGGGCTGGGTGACCCACCAGCCACACACCACTAGGCATTTCCAGATGGGAAAGATTTACTGGGCAGACTGGAGTGCCAGCAGGCCAACCAGGTATGACCCATTCTGTTCTCTCTATGGTGACATTAGTGAGTTAAACCACCCCAGCAGAACAGAGTCTTGCCCTTGGCTTTGGCCAAAATCATCTTGCAGAGCCAACATAGGATCTCAAAGGCTGCCAGGCCACACCAAGGGGATGAAGAGTTATGGGGTTCAATAGGGGCAGCAGCTTGGAGACAAAGCTGCAGGGACCAGAGCACCAATGCTTTATCTCCCCAACAGAATCACAGAATATTCCAAGTTGGAAGGGGCCCACAAGGATCATCAAGTCCCTGGCTCAGTCAGGGACCTCCAAATGCCCCTCCAGGTCCCCTCACCTGCAATGTTACCCAGGGCCCACACTGACTGCTCGCTGATGTGCATGTGTGGGGAGGACAGCAGGGAGATGAAGGCTGGGATGGCCCCTCCCTCCACCACGGCCCTGGTGTGCTCTGAGGTGCCAGAGGCAATGTTGGTCAGTGCCCAGGCTGCCTCAAACTGCAGGGCAGCGTTGTCAGCACGGCCCAGAAATTCCACCATCCTGGGGATGATCCCCAGCTCGATGATCTGATTGATGGGGGGGTCCTTGTGCCTGGACAGCAGCTTCCTGTAAGAGAGGACACAGCACAGCCAGCCATGAGGAACCCTGCACGGTGCCACCACAGCCCATAGGCCTGTGGCCAAACACAAGGTTGTGGCTTGCAGGGGAAGCACTGATGGTTCAGCATCCCACCACAACAAACCCTCAGCAGAAGGGCTGCCATAAAAAGGGAAGAGTCAGCTAAACATAATGAAGCAACAGCAGGGTGTCTGCTGGAAGTAAAGCCTGGACATCCTCACAGCTATACTCACTGGGGATGGTGCTGGTCCCAGATCACTGGTACAATAGCTGGAGCCAGCCAAGGAAGCACAAGCAGGGATGCAGCCTCTCCTGGACCCTCAGGAGGCATCCCCTCTGCCAGGTGGGTGATGAAGGCACTCTATGGTCCTTCATGCCCCCAACCCTTGTAGGGACAGCCCCTGCTCAGCTCTGACCCTTTTCAGAGCCAGGCTCTCCCGTCCTTATTCTGCCCAAACATTTGGCACTCAATTTCTTGTGGGATCCAACGTGATCCCTGG
Source organism: Corvus kubaryi (assembly GCF_017639235.1). Lineage (NCBI taxonomy): Eukaryota > Metazoa > Chordata > Aves > Passeriformes > Corvidae > Corvus > Corvus kubaryi. The sequence continues at coordinate 6,076,556 of NW_024581129.1, forward strand.
CACAGCACAGGCACAGCAAGGAGAGGCACAGCCAACCCCCTGGTTGGGTTCACACAGGACTGTGAGCCAAGCACAGCACACAGGGCACAGAACAGGCACCAGCTGAGATTCCCACGGGCAGTTTGTGTTACCAGGCTCCTTCTCCCTTTGCCATCTCTCTAGAGAGCTCCTCAAACAGGAACTTGCAGCCTTTTGCCCCCAGGCCCCAGCACAGCTCCAGCAGCTGGGTGCATACCTGGTGGCCTGGGTGGCGAGCAGCTGCAGCTCAGTGTCATCCCCATTCACGGCTTCCACGATCTCCTCCAAGGACGGCTGAATAATCTGTGTCACAAGGAATGATTCTGAGTCAGACGGGGAGCTGGGACTCCCTCCGGTTTAATCTCGGCAGTCAATCAGCCGTCTAGACCCGACTCAGTCACCACTTCATATCTAAGAGGTGTCTATTCTTTATGCAACACAGTTTCGAGATGAGGCAGAGGAAGAAAATCCACAAAAGCCTTCAAGGCAACTACTGCTTGTAATCAAGCACTGAAAGAGTCACTGACACCATAATGGGCCTTCGAGCTCAGTAATTACCCCTGGCTGTGCAGGAAGCCAGACAGGAGCAGCTCCCAGCGAGCCAGAGCACCAGCCTGTTCTACCTGCCATCAAGGGAGGCCAGCAGGACATCACCAAGAAAAATTGCACAGACAAAGACCAGGTAGTCTGAAACACTCCCCAGTACTGGGCATGGAGATCAGGAATGGCACCAACTACTTAACCCAGGCCACCCCAGCTGGAGTTGGTAGTGGCCCAAGGTGGGGATGATTCCAGCTGCACTGACACTCACCTCATATGCTCCATCTTGTCCCAGAGAAGGATTCTCCTCCTTCACATGAATGGAAATGTTCCTGCGCTTCAGGATCTGCTCATCCTTCTTGGCCTTTCTCAGCTCGATGCTCACCTCCACCCTCTGCCTCCGCAGGGTCTGGGGGGCAAGAAGGGCACCATCCCACCCGTGTCTGCAGCACCCCATTTCCCAGGGAGTTCATCCCCCACCATCTGCCCCACATTTCCCATGGGAGGAGTGCAGAGCCAGCACCTCCTCACTAAGGCCTGAAGGGTAATGTAGGAGATGGGACAGAGGAAACCTCTCCCTCTGTGCCTCCCAAGGACATGGGCTGCTGGATGAACCAGCAACCAGTGGGTGTTTTTAAAAGTTGATTTGCTGAACCTGAAAGGCAAACCTTCATCTCCTCTACTGGCTTAAATCAAGCTGACAGATCCCACATCTGACATCCCATACCAGCTCCAACTCCGCAGGGATAACTGCTGTGGAGAGCTCAGCAGGCTGGGGCTGAGCCATTTCCCTCCCAAAGCCACCCACCCAAAACTCACATCCCCCTTGCCTGTGCCACCACACTCCTTGCAGCCCAGCCAGCCCCACACCACATCCCAAAAGCCACCCAAACATCCCAGCTGAAAGGATCCAGAGCCATTCCCCTGCTCCCTAACACAGGTAGATTTGGGACCATGAACCTTGAGAAGCCTCTCCATCAGCTTCTGCCAACGGTGGGCTCTGCTGGGATCCCAAAGTGCTGGCACAGGCAGGTGGGTACTCACAGTTTCATCCTTGCCCTTGTTCTTGAACAACTTCATGTGCTGGCTGTGCTTCCTGACTGGCATCTTGGCAGAGTTGAGAGAGGTGCTGAACACCCTCGTGTGCTCTTGGGGGTCAGGACAGAGCAGCGTCAGGTCACAGCTGCCCAGCAGCATCCCCTGCCAGCCACTGAGGGGGCTGGGACGCCCCACTCCCACCAGCAGCCTGGGCCACTCATTTCCACCCCACACTCCCAGCAAGGGAGACACTGGAGATCCCCTGCCCCAAGCAGGGCTTGGTAGGATCCTCACACACTTCAGCTGAGCCACTGAACTAAATACAAGCACAAACTACCACTTAATATCAGGCTACAGAAATTACAGCTGCTGCTGCAGTCCCAGGAGGAAACAAGACACAGACTCCCCACGGTCACAGGAACATCCACTTCCTCCAGCCCGGATCCTTGGGCTTTTACATTTCCTTTGACGCACAACCCAAGCCTGGCAAGGCCTCTTGCCTCCAAAAGGAGCAGCTCAAGGTCTGATTTAAGGACATGCAACCACATCCAAGCCTCTCTCACTCTACCACAGAGCCCAGCCTGGCTTCCTCCACCAGCATCCCCAGCTAGGAAAGACACATGGTCATGTGCAGGGACATGAAGTGACCAAGGTCAGTTGATAAAAAAGAGTTCTGGAAACCCAGGAATTAGTACAGACTGCCAGGTGAACATGAAATAGGGACAGGTAAAAATAATTTCTAAGCACCTCCTGATAAAAGCCAGAGATATACACACAAATAAACAAAGAACTGGCCTTCAGAAAGCTTTTGTCAGAAAAACGAGGCTTCCAGCCAGCATTAAGGGAGATATTTTCAGAGCAGACACCATCATGGGACCCCTAAATGCAGGTTGTGCATCAACACACTCAGGGGCTGATCCCACACAGATGGTGCCTCCTCTCCTCCCCTCCAGGCTTACAGCCAACACCTGCAGCTCAGAGCAGCCTCCAAGGGCTCCCTCACACCATCGCTTTAAGTTCAAGGTTTTGGTGGTTTTTTTCATCCTATCTCTCCCTGTTTCCTGTCCCAGTAACCAAGGCCAGGCAGCAGTAGCTCTTATCCCATCCATCCAGCTGCAGACCCCCTCCAGCTTCCAGAAGGACCAGGCTGAGCCACCTCTTGGCTCAATCCAACATCCCCCATAGCCTTAATCCCAACACTCAGACCTCAAGGGCTGCTCCAGCCTCCCCTCCTCTGTTCCCCCAACAGAGCCACACATCCCAAAAAGCCTCTTCTTTTGGGGAGCTTTCTCCACCACACCCACTGACACCAGCCAAGCAGCAGACCCAGCATAGCCCCAAAGAGCCAGGAGGGCCTAGCCAGCAGCCTCATTGTGGGATAGATAAAAACCACCCAGTACCCCAAAGGGGGAGGGAAACACTTACCCCCAACTCTGCCTCATACCCCACCACCCTCCACTGCCTCTTTTATTTCCCCCACGGGGCCACGTACCCCCAGCTCCCCTCCCCGATTGGCTCTTCCCAGGACAGCCCCCCGTTACCTGCACCTGCTCTGTCACCTGGATGCACTGGAGGAGGATGGATGGTGGTGGCTGCCTTCTTGTCTGGACTACCACTCACCCTCCAGATCTCCTCCATATGTTTATGCTTTGCCAGATTTGGCCTTGTTTCTTGGCCAAGACCCTTTGTGGGTCATGCCGGCCTGTACCTGTACAGTGTCCTGGCCTGTGGGGGACAATCTCGGCTCTGCCACCCCATCACTGTGCAGGGCACAGGCAGTCTGGGGGTGCCCCTTTTTTTTGTCTGGGTAGCTTGTGGGTGGTGCTGCAGGCCAGGAGAGCACCTCCTTTGATCAGCAGGGCCCCGGACCACACAGCCAGGCAGCATCATCTGCACAGAGGTTGCAAGTGAGCCAAGACTGGATTAAGCAACTTGGAGCATCATCAGGCACTGAGCTGCTGGCTGGCACAGGAGGGAGGCGGCGAGGAGAGAAACCCAACAGGAATCCATTATCTCCATGAGTCCTTTAGCTTTTGGCCAGGAGCTGCTGTGTTCTGTGCCCATGACAGTCTCCACCAGCTTCATTTATGGAGCCCTTGCCCCAGTCCTGCTCTTGCTGCTCTGGCCAACAGGGAGAGCAGCTCCCTGACCCCCAAATAACCACTGTGGCAGGGCTTGGCTGCAGCACTGTGGGCAGTTTTGGGGACTCTGAGGTGCTGAAGACATCCTGGCTTGGCACCCGCTCCACACTATCACCCTTTTTAGCAAAGCCCCATAAAATCCTCTTGGTGTGTGCAGGGGTGCCAGCCTGGTCCAACCAACAGGGAAGGGAGGAGCAGTGTTTCCCAAATGGGTAGGGAAAGCAACAGTTAAAATATTTAATTAAAACTTGACTTTAAACTACTTGACATCTTTTTCTACTAGGGAGATGGGGAGCAAAGACCCTGGGAGCTTCAGGAAGCTGATGCTGGGATGCCGATGGGAACAGCACTCACCACTGAGGTCTGCACCCTCCAGACCCCTGGGCCTCTGCACCTTCCAGCTGGGCACACAGAGCCATTCCAATCCAAATTTTAGGAATTCGGGGAACAACTTGTATTGCCCAGCATGGAAATACCTGTGGAGACATGCTGTGCAATACGCTGCTCTAAGTCCTGGATTCAAGTCCTGGGGTCACACCAGTTCTGCATTTCAAGGCAAATAAAATGAGTTGTACACAGCTTTATGTGGAAGGTGATAGGGGAGGTTTGAGAAAAAACCTTCAGATAAATCTGTTGTTTGTAGGCATTAAAAAGCCAGTTGTGCTAATCCTGGCTGCTGTGATTTTAAGCTTCAAGTGCCACTGGTTGCATTATCTTGTTTCTTGGCTGCTTGAGACATGAAAATTACATTTCAATTACTTTTTAATTCAACTTAATCTGGTGCAAAAGTTAGCGTGCACCCTCTAATTTTGTTTTCTGAGAGGTTTGTTTCCACTAATTCCTAATCAGCCAACACTAAATCAAAACAGGCCTGGCTCAAGCTGAAATAGATGAGTCCTTGCGACCTTGCCAAGCAATTTAATTAAATTGGCTTAAAATCATACCCCAAGGTAAGTGGGGGCAGCCTCTGGCACAGGCCAGCCCCCAGGTTTTGGTCCCCTGCCTGGAGAGCTCTCACCCAAGGTGCTGCAGGATGTGAATATGAAACAAAGCTGGGAGAAGTTCATGGTTATCCTGGGCTGCTCTTTTTCTCTCTGCTCCTTCCATTCCCTCTCCACCTGCCAAGCACAATCAGCCCCTTCCTGTTCAGTTCCCTGTCACCTCCAGCGCATGGAGGGAGAGGATGGGGAGAGAAAAACACATATAATGGATGAACATCACCCTCCTTGTCCTTCACTCTGGTCCCTGATGTCATGAGAGGTGGCACTGCCACGCAATCGACCCCAGGAGCAGGCTGAGGATGAGGGGAGTGGATTTGAACCCATGCTGAGGACATGGAGAGATCAATATTTGCCAAATGGGGAAGTGAACAACCACTGGAGGAAAAAAAGTTTTGGGTTTCAGCATATAAGAAGGTATCACAGCTAATGGAGAGGAAAGGAGATAAAACCCTAAATCTACATGACAGTGTCTCCTGAGCTCAGCCTTGTGTGCTCAAGCTGAAAATCCACATTGTGACAGGTATGAGAAGCTATGGTTTCAGTGTAGGGGGTTTTTTTGAGGCTGTTGTCCCCCACTCTGTCACCCTTCACCCCACCACTGCACCTCAGTGAAGCTCTGACTGGGGTAGATTTGAAAACACCAATTTTAAGCCCTGAGAGAAAAGCCCTGGTTTCCCCTCCTGTGTTTTTCACGTTTCTTGCATAGATTTATCCTCACTGCATGTGGAGAAAGGTACTGGACAGGAAAGGTGTCAGCGTGTGGCATCTCTGTGGCGGGGTGAGATGAGGCAGGAACATCCTGGGATCCATCCTGGGGTGCTGGATCCAACCACAGCAGCTGGTTGGATCAACCCCTCTGTGAGAGGAGAGCCTCAGCTGGCAGAGGGGAAGCAGAGGCAGGGGTCCCTGCCAGCCCCTGAGCGGCTGCTCTCACACAGCGTCCTCTCTGTCAGCAACAATGTAGTTCCATTAAATGAACATCAACGAATTAATTTTACTTATTAGTTATGCTAACCAAGGAAATATCCCTGTGGGTTCCTGAAACAGCTGATGATGTAACTACTGGTGGATTATAGAATCATGGAATATCCTGAGCTGGAGGGGACCCACAAGGATCATCCAGTCCAACTCCTGGCCCTGCCCAGGAAACCCCAACAAACCCACCTTGTGCCTGGGAGCATTGTCCAAATGCTTGTGGAGCTCTGGCAGCTTTGGGGCTGTGACCACTCCCTGGGGAGCCTGCTCAGTGCCCAACCACCCTCTGGGGGAAGGACCTTTTCCTGATATCCAGCCTAAATCTCCCTGACGCAGCTTCATGCCTTCATTCCCAAGCGTGGCAGGGATGGAGCCTGGAAATTCCTCCTTTTTCAGTTGGGATCCATCCTCCTGGCACACAATCCACGAGGGAGGCGGTGCTAACTCCACAGACTGCACTGGTCCCTCCTGGAGTGGCAGAGGTTAGGCAGCTTGTGACCTCCCCAGCAGCAGCCACCAGCTTGTTGTCAGAGCTATTGTTGGTGCAGCCACCACAAGCGGGAGCTGGGATCGGAGCTGCTTTGTGCCAGGCACGGAACAGGCACGGAATAATGACAGCCCCCATCTGCTACAGTCTGTCTAATCAGGACATGCAGAAGGTGGGAGAAGGGATTTATTGTTATCTCAGCCTTACTGCTGAGCCAGAGGCAAAGCTGAGCACTGCAGCTGGATTTTCTGCGGCTGAAGGTGCAGTCTGTTGTTTCCTGTAATTTAGTGGAGCAGCCTCAAAAATGTGGTCCTGCTTTTCTGCCTCTGTTCCTCTGCAGCCAGGGAGCCATGGGGATGTGTCAGTTCAGAGAATCATGAAATTGGTTGGGTTGGAAGGCACCTAAAGCTCATCTCATTCCAACCCCCTGCCATGGGCAGGGACACCTTCCACTATCCCAGGTTGCTCCAAGCCCTGTCCAACCTGGCCTGGAACACTTCCAGGGATCCAGGGACAGCCACAGCTTCTCTGGGCAACCTGTGCCAGGGCCTCCCCACCCTCACAGGGAGCAATTCTTTCCCAATATCCCATCTAAGCCTGCCCTCTGGCAGTGGGAAGCCATTTCCCCTTGTCCTGTCCCTCCATGCCCTTGCCCAAAGTCCCTCTCCAGCTCTCTTGGAGCCCCTTTAGGCACTTAGGGTCTCTAAGGTCTCTCTGGAGTCTTCTTCAGGCTGAACAGCTCTGTTAGCCCATCTCCATGGGAGAGAAAAGAAGGAGGAAAAAGAGGAGGAGGAAACAAGTACAGTTTTCCATCATTTCAGTTGAAACAGCTCCTGCCGTGGCTGTGGGACTGTGTGGTGGTTTTCAAGGCAAATTGTTCTTCAGGTCCTTTTTCCAGCCAAGAAACGGGATCACTCTGAAATGTAGGCACTGGAAAAAAAAGGAGAAGAGTCATATTGACATTATACACAAGAGATCTATATTTATTGATAAAGAGGCCTGGGAGAGCTGGGAATTCCCTGGGAATTAAGGGAAAGGGAATTTGTGTGCAGGAAGACAGCTTGCGAAGTGTAATACCAACTGATTATCCCATCAGCTGGGCTGGGAGCTCCTGCTGAGCTATCAGAGAGCAATGGGAAGGAGAACAGCAGCAGGGCTGTGTGAGCTGTGGGAGCTCATTCCCCCTTTCCAAAGGCAGCTGTTAATGTCCATTTGGCTCCACTGTAAGCGGATGCCCCAGAAAACCAGGACAGCCCTGGAGCGCCTGTAACTCCACACCAGGCTGAACGTTAAGGAACTAATTTTAACTTCTGAGCATCCTCCTTTCTGCCAGCCACGGAGGGATTAGAGTAACAGTTTTTGAAATTATTTAAAAATAACATCAGACTTAATCAGAGTTATTTATTAAATCCATTATCCTCTGTCAGTTATGAGACACTGATTCAGCTACAGAAACTATAATCACCTATGGCCAAAAATCTTACCTTTTTTTTCCTTAGCCTGGCCCAGTAATAATTAGTCCTTTAGTCCCTGACCCTGTAATTCAAGGAACTGAAACAGAGAAATCTATAGTGCATTTAGGGTTGAGGCACAACAGAGTGATGAAGAAAGCTTGGAATTAATCAAAAACCCACATCATTTTGTATAAATCATGCATGGCCCACAGCATCTACCAGGAGAAAAGCTAAGGTACTCTCTAAAGGAGTGGAGTGCCTTGTAAATCATGCAGGGAAGAGAAACTCCGTGAAAACACCAGGAAAACCATATAAATCATGGGGTCTTGAGCCTCTGGATGCCTGTTTGCTGTCAGGGAGTCCAAGTGCATCTTAATTAGAGGAGGAGATGAGCTTTCCTGCTGCCAGACAGCTCACCTTGCTCCAGCACCTCCGATTATCCCAGCTGAGGACAGCATTTCAATAGAAATTAATGTCTTTGTTTAAAATGTGTATTTCGGGGCCTGCCTTTGAAAGCCATGCTTAGGAAATGCTAAAAAGAGGATTGGACATGCATATTCCACCTGATCCAAGAGCTGCAGATAATTTTTGCTAAGCCTGGAGGTGATGTTCATCTCTGTTGCAACTTCTTCACATCTCACACACACTGATTTAGGAATGAGCTTTTGGGGAGCCCCCGGTAATTCCATCTCCTTGTGCCGCCTCCTTCCTGCCACTCATCTGCTCTGAGGGCTGTCCTGGAAATGTGACAGTGTAATAAATTTTATGTAAAAATGTAAACCAAATTCTGCGTGACCCACCCATGGCCTGGGCTGATCCCACAGCGTGGGCAGCAGAGAGGGGGAATGTGCACCTCGGCTTCACTTTCTGAGACCCCACTTGGGACAGTACTTCCAGCTCTGGGGCATCCATCATCACAAGGATGAGGAGCTGCTGGACTGAGTCCAGGGGATGCCACAGAGATGCTCCAAGGGCTGCTCTGCAGCCAGGCTGGGAAAGATGGGGGTATTCACCTGGAGAGGAGACTCCAGGGAGACCATAGAACCCCTTCCAGTGCCTAAAAGAGCTCCAAGAGAGCTGGAGAGGACTTTGGGGAAGGGATGGAGGGACAGGACGAGGGGAAATGGCTTCCCACTGCCAGAGGGCAGGCTTAGATGGGATATTGGGAAGGAATTGTTCCCTGTGAGGTGGTGAGGCCCTGGCACAGGTTGCCCAGAGAAGCTGTGGCTGTCCCTGGTTCCCTGGGAGTTCCAGGGAGTGTTCCAGGCCAGGTTGGACAGGGCTTGGAGCAACCTGGGATAGTGGAAAGTGTCCCTGCCCGTGGCAGGGGGTTGGAATGAGATGAGCTTTAGGTGCCTTCCAACCAAACCATTCCATGACTCTCAGATTCTATAATTCCTTGCATTGAGTGCCACAACTGAAAATGTGAGCACTGAGAAGTTGGATGCCAGGAAGACAGACTTGAACTTTGCTCTCCTGTGTGTACCCTTCCCTGAAGCTTTTGATCACAATGCACAGATTGTCTCCTGCAGGATTCGTGACTCACTGAGCACCTGGTGGGATTTGAAAGGCCTTGGCATTGTCCCCATCAGACCCTCTGTGCCCCACGAGCAGCAATCTGCCCTTGTTTGGTTAGAGCCTCGTCGTGTCTCCGTAGAGACAACATCCCTGCAGCCCTCACAGGAATACACTGATCCTCCCCAAGCAAGCACAGACAACAGCTGAGAATGAGGTTGCAGCTTTCATTATTTTCTAAATGACTAATAAATGCAAAAACATCTTGCAGTCTCCTGAGGCAGATCTTTATATAACCCTGTGATCCTTCAGCAGGGCTTTCCGATCCGGATTCCATTCCTCCCTGAACCACCAGAGATCAGTTTGCTCCTGCTGCTGAAATGCAACCCCAAAATGCAGCATCCAAACTGAGTTCCTTGTTATTCCAAGGCTTGTCACAACAGTACAAAGGCTGAGGCTCTACAGCAAGCAGCCATAAACAGTTTTGTACTCCCTGTTCCTTACCTTGTCCTCCTCCATTTACAACCTCCTTCTTTTTAATTGGGAATGTCACTACGAACACCTGGGCCGCGGTGTTTAGCCTGGGATCCCTGGCAGCACTGAGGGAGAGACAAGAGCCTTTCTTATGTGTGGTCTGTATTGGATAGGTGGAATGTAGGTAAGTATATGCAGGAAGTTCTTCCCAGAGAAGGTGAGGAGGCCCTGGCACAGGGTGCCCAGAGAAGCTGTGGCTGCCCCATCCCTGGAAGTGTTCAAGGCCAGGTTGGATGGGGCTTGGACCAACCTGGGATAGTGGAAGGTGTCCCTGCCCGTGGCAGGGGGTAGAACGAGATGAGCTTTAAGGTCCTTCCAAGACAAACCATTCTGGGATTCTACATGGGCTGACCTGCCCTTATCTGAAGGCCATTTTCCAACCTGAAACAGAATTATGCTCCACATCCCTTCAGGCAAGAGGGCTGGACTCTCAGTCTCACTTTAACATGATGAAGGAATCTCTGTCAGGGCAAGAAACTGAGCCCACACCAAAGGCAAACATCCTGCTTAGCAGACAACTCCCTCTACGATCCGTGGTCTGCAGGGCTTGCTGTGCACTGCTATCGGGACACGTCACTCCACAATCTCTCCTCTATTCTCTGAGGGAACCTTCCAACCCCCCTTCCCAGATAATGTAATCACAAAGGGACATGGCTGAGTGAAGCAGCTGCAGCCCAGCCCAGGCTGTCCCAGCAGGTTTTGAGCGTGGTGATGTGCTGGAACAGAGTGTGGCCAGCGAGATACAGGACAGGGCCTGGGCTATGGACACTGCTACAACACGTCATTAAACTCAGCAAGAGGCACCCTTGGAAGCAGAAAGCAGATTGGCTGAGTCCTGGCCCTTGCTGATGTGTCCATGGGCTGAGTGGGCCAGCAGCTATTTCAGGTTTGCCATTCTGCCTTGGATCACTGAGTGGAGAGATCCAATTGCTGCCTTTTCAGGTCTCTCCTCCTGTGTGGTCAAAACATTTATTTTTTCATGTTACACATGAGCTAACAGGTCAGAACCCGTTATTTATTTGATGCATTTCACGTCCTTCTCTAAGATGTTGGGCTGAGAACTGTTTACAATCTCCATTCACAGATTCAAGGTTTGAAATAATTACCTTCAAAAGCCCAGAAAATATGACTTGCTCCGGAGAGATTCCTGAGGAGGTAATCACAGTTCTCAGCATTCAGGACTCCAGCTGGCCATGGTTTCTGTGGTATTATTCTGCTCCTGACGGGGCATGCTGAGTTTCTAGAATCAGATTTTCAGGGTGAATAGTCAGTTACAAATTCAAGAGGTGGGTGTAACACGAACTCTCTAATTTTCACCTCAAAGCAGTTGTTTATCTGAATCTTCCTGCTTGGAAACTCAATCCCAAGCATGTTCACCCACAACACCCACAATGGCAATCCTGGCAGGGTAACCACATCCCAAACGCTCCAGCTGAGGCAAATATAGCAGAGAAATACTTAGGGCTGATACAGGAGCTGTTGTCTTTCATGTCTTTCAGGGCAGTTCATACCCACTGAGTGACTGAAACACGCAGGATGGTAACACAACAACAGCTTTATCCTTTCTGCTTGCAGCAAACACACAGGGTTTATTCATCATAAACATGGGGCACAGAAATGATTTTAAAATGAAACTTCAGTTCCATCACCAGTGTGGCTACTCCTGCCAAGGGTTCAGCCTGAGTTTTGCCTGCCAAAGATCAGGTCTGATGAAATCTGCTGTTCCACCTTGGCAAGAAAATACGGCCAAGATTGTGACTTTGCACAGAAGTTTCTTTAGATGGTCTTTCTATTTCAGCCTCTTGTCCCTACCCCCCTAGAAGCCGAGTTTATAGAACACCCTACGAGGAAAGACAAGAAATTGCCATGAAACAAAGCATTATTTGATGTCTCCTGAGGGATTAAAGCTTCCCAGTCAGGCTCCCAGCGTTATCACCCCACTGGACTTACAGATAAGTAATGTGTTGTCTCTTTTAAAATGTAATCACTGGTTCAGGACCTTTGGACAGCTCTGAAAGAGCCTGGCCAGCCCTTGCAAACACACACCTTCCAGGACCTTGGGTTTAACCTGGTAGGTACTGGCTGTGTGCGGTGGCTGGGAAGAGGTGTGGGATGGAGAGCAGGAAGGACCATGTGGCAGCAATGGGAGGCAGAGGCAGAGAGAGAAAAGGATGGTGCCTGCAGGTGTGTGTGGAGCCCATCTGGATTTATATTCACTGTTTTATGTCAGGTAGACTTGAACTCACAGGTATTTTAACCATAAGTTTATTAAATTCCACATGGCCTTGAGGAAATGAGATCTCAGAGTTTTAACTCATCCCCAGCTGTTGGCATGGCCTTACCCCTTCCTTGACTTTTGGGTCTACATTTACACCTAAGCTTTTAAAAAGGTCACTCCTGGCTTTAGACTGAAAGATCAGAACAAAATAGACTTTCTGTAGGTACATTGTCTGCCAAAACATGGGCTGACACTGGGCGGACAAGCCTGAAGGTATAAGTCGTCATCATGTCCTGCCTCAATTTCCCCAGCTATGAAAGGATGGTGAGGTATAAAGAATTTACAGTTCCAGAAGAGTCTGAGACCTGCACCTAAGAAACACTGTTTAATGCAAGTATGAGCTATTTTGTTTCATACACTTATTTTCTGTCGGTGTTTGGTTTAACATTTCATTGATCTGTTTCAGGGACCCTGTCAGTCCCTGTGTTTCAGGGAGGTGACGGATTAAGTGCAGACCTGAGCCAGGCCTCAAATATACATTGCAAATCCAGGCATCCAAACCCAGCCAGCCTACAGATTTAGCTGCGTAGATTGAGAGGGGAAGTGATTGCTGAGCTGTTACATTCCTTATCTCTACCTGATCAAAGCGGAAATGGACGGAGGAAATTTCTCCTTCCTGCTTTGTGGGTGAAATTCACCCCAGAGCAGCAGATTGCAGCTGAGGGTGTCACACCAGGATCTTTTGGAGCCGGGAAACTGGTTTCCAAGGGCACAGCCCTGCTGCCTTGGAGTCCTTGCACACATATTTTTAGCCCATCGAGGTTTTCAGGAGGATGGTGGAGAAATGAGATCACCAGGACGGCCAGGGCCATCGCTGCTTCCGACCAGTGCCAAGCTGTCCTAACCGCAGCCCAAGCAGAGGTCTCTAAACCCAGACCGTGGTGGCCAGAAGTCCGTTCCCCAGCCAGGAGCTTCTCCCACTGTGCCCAGCCTGACTCCTGAGCAGGCTGAGTCACTGGGCTGGCGCCCAGCATTGCTTGGGGCTGCAGAGGTGGGATGGAGAGCAGCCCTCGGCCTGGGCAGTGTGTCCCTGCTTCCAAAGAAAGCCACAGCACAGCCCCTGTTCCCTTTAATCACAGGAATGATGAAATCAGCTTCGCCTCTGCAGGGAGCAGCGAGTTGAGCAGGTAGGGCTGGTCCCCGGGGGCACATCTTTGGGTGCTGGACACGGACACAGCGCTCACCATCAGCTGTTGCCTTGGCAGCTCTAAAGCTGCTGCAGATGTGTGGGTGGGGGAAGGAAAACTGCCTGGAGTGTGGGACACAGTCTGCTCCCAGCACAGGACAGGTCCCAAAAAATGCAAAGCCTTGGGACATGAGTCATGTCCTTGAACTCCCCTACTCCCTCCTCTGGAACGGCTTTGCCACAACTCAGGTTGTGACAAGAGTGAAAACCACCACGAGCCATGGGAAATGGACGTGCTGTGGACTCTCCTGGTAGTTTTTGATGGCTGAGGGCAGGAGGTGATGAACCAGGTCCTCCCTTTCAGTTTCCTCTGAACCCCCATCCAAAAACTGCCCTCACCAGAATTGGTCTAACAGTTTTCAGGAAAAAAAAGATGGGAGAAAAGCCCCCTGTTCTCAGCCATGGGCAGGTTCCCAGTGGCCTGGCACTGGATAGTGAGGAAGGCTGAAGAGAAAGTGAGAATATTCTCCCTATTTTTTTCCACTCAATCTCTTGTTTTCTGACCTCTCTTAGGAGCTACCACCCATATTTGGGATCTTCCTTCTGCTGCAGGTTCCTATTGAACTGGAAGGTATCACTGGTGTGAAGAAAACACCACCACAGGAAATTCCAGGTTTCTTCAATCTGCTTCTCAACAATGTGGGAAGCACTGCTGTCCTTCTCTTTTCCTTCTAGTTTTACCTTCTACCCAAAACGTAGAAGAAAAAGAAGGTAGAGAAGCCAAAATGACCGATGGTTATAAGGAAGAGAGTGTGGATGACACGGACCCCATACAGCTCCTGGCTCTGCCTGGGAAAGAGAAATCTGAGGCCATGAACAAGCCCTGGGACAGATTTTTCCTTCTGGGTGAAGAGAAAGGGTTTTCTTGTTAAAAGCAAATGGCAAAATACCAGAATGTTTGAGTTCTTTGCTTTTCTTTGCCCTCTCTACAAATTAATTCCCTGCATCTCTTTTTGCCCATTCATAAACAGGAATCTTGATCTGTGGCTGCAATGAATCCACACTCACACAGAGCTCTGGGCCTCCCAGGTGGTCTGGAAACGGGAATAAATAGCAGTGGGAGGAATAATCACAGTGTTTGCAGAGAGCACGGAGATTCCTGAGAGAATAGTGCTGTAGAGCAGCCTCGGGGATCCTCAGCCAGGTGGGATTTCCCAGAACTTTATATCCTGCCACCTGCACAACCAAAGCATAGTAAAAAGTGTTTTATCTGTATAAAATACTGTGAAGAGCAGATTATCCAAATAATGAAGGAGACATAAGCATCAATAATCAGGGAGGGAGACCCGGTCTTTTTTGTCATGATAGCAATGAGGAAAGTTGTTTGGCATCAACTAGAAAGAATTCCACCATGCTGATGGCTCTCCTCTCCTCTCCTCTCCTCTCTTTCCTCTTTTTCTTTTTCATCTCCCCTCAGACTCCACTGTGGGGCTCAGTAAAACAATTCTGAATTTAAAGACATGAATAGCAGCTACATTTGGCCATGCAGCAGAAATCCTGTTATTCAAGCCTTGTGGGATTCCTTCGGCGGTTTCCTATTCCTCCTTCCAGCTTCCTCAATGCCAGACCTCTGGATTGTCAAGTCCCAGCTTGTCCCCGCGTGCCTGTTTCCTCCTCCACAACTTCTCCCCCCAGGCTCTCTCTAGGCTCTCTCTATCCCACACACATTCCTAGCCTGTCTTATGCTGCCCTCTATCCTTGGAATAACCTTCCTCCTACTCCAAGCAACAAACCTCATTCATCTTTCCCAGCTTTCTGCCTGCAGATCCCAGTGTTGCCCAACCATTCCCCTGTGGGTCTCTCAATCCTGGAATACCCCGAACCCTCTTTCCTAGAACACTGAAGTACTAAGCCCTGCAGTGCACTCTGCATTTGGTGTTCCTTCTTGGAACTGGGATTAGCCAGACTCCCGCCTGCCCCAAATCCACACGGCAGGACCCCTGTGGAGAGCCTCTGGCAGGGCTGAACCTGAATGGAATTCCTGCTCACAGCAGTAATTCAGCTTTTCGTGGGAGCTGACTGACAGAAAATCTATTCCCCGGCTTGGTTTGGATGGTGAGGGGTCATTGTGCTCAAAGCCCAAGGCTTCAGCATTGAGCATCCTGCTGATTTTTGCAGAAATCCCTGGAAGATCAAGTCATCCAGATGAATCCTCTTCTGGAGACCCTTAATAGTGCTAAAAATAGGAGGAAGAACAATTCCTTCCATTCGTAAGTACCAGCCCTTCACTGGTAGGTCACTGTAGAGCATACAAAGATCTTCCCTCAGAAAAAAATAAAACCAAAACTATCTTAAAATGCTTCCTCAAACACTAAAGTTAATTTCTATTTACTAACACTTACCACCGAGCATTATTGGTTCCTATTTTCTTGAACTGAGTTTGTCACTTTCGTTTTGCCTTCCTATTTTTAGATGTCAAATTTTTATATGTCAATTAAAAAATACTTTTGAACAGCCCCTCAAATCAATGCCCTTTCAACTGATCACTGCTGCAAAGATTCAAAATGCAGATTATTTTTAATTTTACAGATTTTTTTCAGATTATTTTGCAGATTTTCTGCAGTTTATTTTTAATGTTGAAGTTCTCAGTGAACATGTAAAACATTGGGGGATTCAGCTGAAGCCTCAATCCTGTTTCTGTGTGCTACATACTTCTGCCATATGCTGCAGAGAAAGGAGGATTTCTTTAAGCTCTAATACAGAATCCAAGAAGAAAGAGGGTTTTTTATAGATCTGATCTTTGAAAAGATTAAATTTCCTCTCACTGACTTGCAAATTTGCCCCTACAGGCAACACTGTCTGTCCCTGATGAACACTCAGAACCTCTCAGCTACTTTCTGTTTTCCTACAGATATTGCAATCTTGATTAACAGACTCATCTTTTATTTTCTCATCCAGGGCAAATTTATCTGAATTCACTGTGGTGGCACAGGGAGGCTGGCTGGGGCTAACACTGGGAGTTGTAAGTAAGCAGATAATTCTCTATATTAACTTCACTTTGGATTTTTTCTTGTGTTGAATGGACCCTGTTTTGATTAAATCAGACACGAGCAAATCTGAAATGAATTCTGTGAACTGGAGGGATCTGCACTGCTGTAAATTAAACCAAACTCTGTCTCTTCTTCCACAGTGAAGTTACATGTTTTAGATGATGACAAATTTATTTCCTCTTTCTTTACTTGCCTGTGAGACTCTGTGCACACAAAAAGGACACGATGCCTCCCCCAAAAGCTGTACACTTTTCACTCCACGATTATATTCCAACCATTGCTAACACTTATCAGCACAACACTGTAATTGTCTTGCAACCAAGACCCTAAAAATAGCTCTGCAGGGAAGGTGTATTGTTCTGTGCTTGCACATGTGCATCCAACACTAAACTGAGAGCCACAAATGCCAGCTCTCAAGGTAAAAAGACCCCACCACGTTTCCTGACTAAAGCCCTTCAACACACAGAAAAAGGAGAGAGGAAACATATGGACCAGTCATTCTTTAATGTGGGATTGTCTGCATCCTTCTGACTTTCAATCATCCCAGATTTGCATCACACCCAGGAACCATATGTTGGATTTGCCTCTGTGGACAGTTCAAGGCCAAGGCAAGCTGAGGTTGTTTCCTGGCAGGTTTCAGCCTCTTCCAGCCTGGCATGGCCAGACCTTTGCTGGGCAGGCAGCAGCACTGACCAAGGTCCTCCTGCACCTTGGCTGGAGCTCTGCAGGCAGAAGGGATTGTGGGTCCTCCCCAAAGTCACTTGGACGAACTAAAACTGACAATAAAGGTGGTTTGAGTCAACCTAAACTTGCCTGAAGAACTCACATGATGCAGCTCACAGTATCCCTCTGGGGATTTTGGAGTGAACTGATGCAGTGAGGTCTAGAGGAGGATGGGTCTTGTGGAGATCAAAAGCCAAACTATGTTAGAGCCTGGCAGAAGGCATGGACAGAGTGATTACAGGGTACAGACCACCTTCTCCAGAGCTCTTCCCTGAAACAAAGGGCAGTGTAAGGATGCAATTCACAGGACAACCTTACAAATCATGCATTGGCAATTCAAAGGATGCTCAGAAGCAGAATGAGTTATTCTGGAAAGCTGTTCCTGAACCCAACAATGACATAACTGGACAAGAATTTTCTGCCTCTCTTTCACTTCCTGCTAAAATATCTGTACTAAAACTTGTGTCAGTGGGAACACTGTGAAGGTTAAAGGCATGTTCTGGGAGAATCACTGAAGGATGCTGTGGTTCTTGCTGCACTCACAGGACTTCCAAAGGATATTGGTGAAATACTGCTTTCACTGATATCAAAAGCCAATTCTCGCTGACATCCATAGAGCTGTGACTTTTCAATCTCTGGCTGCCGGATACATCTGGATATGTTCCTCTCTCTGTCCCATGTCTACAGAAGTCACATGTCATTTCCCAGGAATGAACCAAGAGATATTATAATTTCTTCCTTGAATTTACTGGTACAGCATTTTGTGTGTGTTAATCACTGCCTTTAGTGCTCACATCCCTGCTCAATCCTCTGTTTCTAGGATAAAAAAAACCTATTCACCAGAACTGAGCTTGGTCAGAGATTGAAATAGGTTCTCTGCAGTGGGGGGTTGTTACTAATTACCCAGGAAGAAGAGGATTGCAAGTGACTTTTCCTTAGGTAGGCCAGAGTGAGAAAGGAAAGCTGTCTTCCCCTTGTCTTGATCAATGCATGGTGAGGTCTGCCTTGATCTGGCAGGGCTGCCATGAAGGTAAAAGTGATAATTTTCAAACTGGAGTGTTGAGCTGCTTCATGCTAATTGCTTGAATCTCCTCAGGACAGGGAAGACAACCAGGACAAGCTTTTCAATACCGTTTAAAAGGTTTGGGTGCTCAATCCTTACTTGTGGCTGCTATGTCAAAATCTCCTGGGCAGCCTGAGCAACTCATCCCACAAAGGGCTTTTTTTTTCAGTGAAACATTCCAAACATGCCCAGGAATTGAAACCTAGACAAACACTCAGTCTCCAGTCCAAAACCTGCTTGTTATGCCTTGTTTGGACTGATTACAATTGTGTAATCATCTCTTGGTCTGTCTCTTGCTGCAGAAAATTCTGATTGTGCTCAATCCTAATTCTTAGCACTGAGTGCTTCAAGGTGTGATCACAGCAAAAAACACAGAAGGTGGGGAAGAGCCACTTCTCACTGGAAGCCTGGAGGAACATCAGTGAAAGTGGAAATACAGCAAACAGGATGCTGGCCCCCTGGCCCGAGCTTCCTGTAGGAATAAAATTCAGCTTCTTCAACCTGAGGATAAATAAGCGACTGAGGAGCATCTAGGACAGCCTGAAGATTTGTTCAATTTTGTGTGAACTGAAGCCTAAAGATAAAATATCTGCTCCAGAGCAAATGAGCGTGAGGTAGGAGTGTCTGGTTAACATTCAGCAGCCTGGAGTTTGCAGGACTTCAGACAAGCTGTAACGGGGTTTGTTTGAAGCCTGAAAACTGACAGATCTGAAAGCTGTGGCAGAGACCACGGGTTAAAACCTGCTCGTCTCGCATACATGTGTAATCTCAAGGAGCAGCTTTTGTGAGAAGAAGACTTGACCCTTTGTCTAGTTTTGACACATATTTTCCTTTTTAATATCATTTTGAAGAGTATCTGTTGCTGAGCAGAGCTTATTTGGAATATCTGCTGGCTTCTGAAACTATCATTATAAGCAGGACTTGAGCTACAGAGAGATCAAACAGTCTTCAGCTGCTGAACTTCCAGTGCCCTTTCCAGCAGCTGTTGGTATTTTACAGCTCCCAGGATTTATACATTGCAAACAAGTCTTTTGTACAAAACAGATATGATTTTCATATGCCACAAAGACAAGCAGTCCCAAATCATGGCTCACAAGTAACACACTGCAAGATTATCTGGCGTGTTTGGAGCTGTGCACTCTCCCTGCTCCGGGCAGGATGGGGGAGGAAAGCACAGTGCTGGTCTAATGGGACCTGGCTGCTCAAATCTCAGTGGGCTGGAAAATTATTTTAGATGTTTGACACCATGGTATGGATTAAGAATTCCCTTGTGGGGGTCTGTGTCTCTTCTGCCCAGTGTCCTTTGATGTCCTGGGCTCTGGTCCAGAAGAAGAGACCTCTGACTAGGGATGCCATGGAGAAATTCAAGCAGAAGCCAAGGAGGAGCAGGCAGAGGTGGACAACATGGACCTGGGTTGAAATCTCACACTTGGGGACAGCAAACGAGGACAAAGCCAGTGTACTACGAGCTCAGCCAGTTCACCGAGATTGGAAAAGCTGCTAAAACCTGGCTTTTTTTTCTGGGAAATATAGAATGACCTTAGACAACACACTGATCTTTTTTTAATGAACAGATGTGCTATTGAGAGTCAGAGCTGGCATCCACAGCTGCCACAGGGCAGTGGGCCTAGCAGATGGCTGAGCTGTCAGCTAAGTTCTTGATCCTGCTTTGTCCAACAGCTCTGCCTTGCCGGTGAGTTTGGAGCCACGGTGGAGCACAGGCACAGACCCTCCAGAGCTTATGGGAGCCCAGGGGCAGCAGCACCTTGTTTGAGGTGTGTATTATTGCTCTGCTCCATCCAGCCAGCCCTGCTGAAGTGTCTGTGTGTGAAGGGATGGAGCTGAGAGCTGCTTCCCTTCTGTCCTTCCCAGTTTGTTCCCAGCAGGGCTGGTCTGCAACCATTTTGCTGAGTATGCAAAAAGGAATGGGGACAATGAGGGATTTGCTCCATGTTATTTAGATTAACATGTTCACCTTCCCTCCAGTAGTGGCTGACAAAGTTACTCAGCTCATGGGTCTGCAGCCTGGAGAGTTCCAGAGGGGTCATCACCAGGCCCAGGGGAAAAGCAGGGAACAAGCTGGAGTGGAAGTGCATCCTCTCAGCATCATAGTGCCAGAATGGAGGATTTGGAAAGCAGGTCACTGATGGCCATCAAAGGCTGCCACTGTAACATCCTCTGGGCAAATCACTCAACCCCCTCAAGCCAGAGGGAGGAGAAGGGGAACATCGGCACAGCCAGTGCAAAGCAGTTCTGTTTCTGCCATGCCCCTTCTCTAACCCTGCGTAAGCTGGAACATGCACTTAGCAAGGTCAGAGATGAGCCCAAGCCCTCTGCATGAATAGATCACCCCAAACTTCCACAGGTTTTTCATGTACAGCGACACTGGGAGAAGTACAAGCTTGTCCCAAATTAATGTGTCCCTTTTGCCATAAAGGCAGAGGGTGGCTCTGCCATATAGAAACGTGCATCTCAGAAATCCTTTCCAGTGACAATTAGTTAAAAACACTGATTACGCAATTGTCTGACCAGTGACACCACAGTTGAGCGTTTTAATGCACAAAGAACAGCAAGGCTGTTCCATGACTCCCCAACATGTTGCCACTGGCTTTGATTAACAATATAATCCTTACAGAAAATCCAAAAAGGAACAAACCCCCCAAAATTAATGGCTTGTTTCTAGTAACACAGAGCTATAGGAAAGCTACCTAAAAGGCACATCAACCAAAGATTAAATCAATTTTTGCTTCCCTTGCTTGCATGTTGCTGAAGAGCCAGAGCCCTGCAGCTCACTGCAGCCTGTCTCGCCTTTCCTGGTGGCTGTGCCTCGCCTCTCTGCTGTGCTGTCACACAGCCATGCTAATGCTTAGCAGCAGGAACAGTATTTAAGCATATTAGCAAACTCCACCAGTTATTCATATACTTCACTGCACAGACACACTGACAGAACATGATCAGAGCATGAATCACAGGCCCTTTGGTCTATCTTTTTTACACTCAGCAACTATTTCCTTTCTTTGCTACCAAGCAGGTTTTTGAAAGTGACATTTGACTGTGCCAAAATATATTCTGATTGTGCTTGGTTATAGCACATTGTCCTCTCCGTCAGTGTATCAAAGTATGAGCCTAAAAGGTAAAAATATAATCTCTCCACAACACGCTTTCCTTTGGCAGTGCTGCAGAATCATTTATTCAGGGCAAATGGGTTTTCCACAGAAAGGACCCCCTGTGAGGACTGAGACTCTAAGGATTGCTTTAATGCTATTCCCATGCCAGCATTAACTCATATCCTTTCCCTGTACCCATAGGGAGGATTTGTGCCTCTCTCTGCACAGGTTAACAATCATAAATCTGCTTTCTCATGCACTACCAGGCTGTTCTCTTGCTGTATCTGAACTGGTCATGCCTTTCCTCCCCTGCTCCTTTCCAGTGTGACACAGCATCACAGGGTGGTAACAGAAGAACAAGGATCCCACCAAGCAGTGATGGATTTGCTCCAGAAATCCAGCGTGTCCTGCTCTGAATCCTCCTTAAAGCAGAGGAGGCTGCAGGTAGAGTGAACATCAGGGTACAATCTATTCTGTCAGCTCGATGTGTCGGTGCACAAATGTCACTGGTTCTGGTGCCCAGCGCTTCCCCATCGTTCTTTTGTGGAAAGGATAAAGCCTGTTACTGTAACACTCCCTTCATCCAGGTAACAGCCTGTGTCTGTCCCTGTATCCTTCCTTCCATGCTGAAAGACAATCTTGCTCTGACCTTGAAATTTCTGCCCCTCCAGCATGAGAGGCAGACGGTGTGTGCCGTGTTCATGCACTCCAGGAAGGCACCACAAGCACTGCTCCAGAAACATTCCTGCACAGATGGGAGCATGAGTGCAGTCCTGGATTAATGACAGGCTACATAATCTCCCCCTGGCAGTCAGTGGCCTTCTGCTGCCCAGACAAATGTCAGGTTTCGATCAACCAGAAAAACCCGCTGCCTACCAGGACTGTCAACAGCTCAGCCCAGCACTTTGCTGTTGAGAGGTGAATGGGAGAGATGGGGAAACTGCTTTTCAGATATTGAGCTATCAAATGAATGCAGGGTTGCATCTTGCATCTACTCCCTGGTTGTGGAATTCCATCCTGGGCTTTGCTAAACTGATAAAGCAGCACCAGCATAAAAGGGGAGACTGACTCTTGAGATGCAGTCCAGCACCCAGAGAATGTGATGTTTCTTTCTGAGGCTGCTGTCACAGCACTTCCATTAACTCTCAGGAGTGCTAGAAACAGGACAGGAAAGCTCCAGAGAATCCTGTTAGTATTTTGCCTTGAAAGACACAAATGAAGATGGGAAATACATTACAGGGGAAGGCTTGTGTTACTTTTCTCTGTATCCAAAGCTAATGCCAGTTGATATGGGGCTGTGATTCCAGCTGGGAAATGCAGATGACTTTATAAACCAGAAGGTTTTCTCTCTCCAGCCTTGGTAACTCCTGTTAGTTCTTTCACTCCATTCCTCTTTGTCTCATTCCAGGAGCAGCTGGACTAACTGATGGTTGCTTTGCACAGCACATCCCTGCATTTCACCCACTGCATTGTTCCAAATGGATTCAAACAGTCTGGTACAGCAATCCTCAGCAAAGCACACAGTGCCTTCTGCACAAGCTGGTGCTGGCTGAGCAGATCCTCATTCAGGAGTGAAAGAGGTTGGGTGATCCCTTCACAGGTTGCCTTGTGCCCAAGGGGATGTTAGGCTGAGAGACACTTCCAAGCGCCAGGGCCAGAGACAGGATGTCTAATAAACCTATCATTTTGTGAGAGAAGCACAAAGAATTAGGAAATACACAACCTGGAACTAGACAAATCGGCACCATTTTTTTATTGGGCTGTATTGCCTCCTGCAACCACAGAAACAGGGAGTTGCAGAAGGGGAAGAACAACATGAGTTTTCACCTATGACATATATAAAAAAGTGGAAGGGCAAGTAATGGAAAGCAGTGAACAGCAAACAAATGTGCTGTGAATAGGCAGTTACTCATGTTGTTTGAATTCCAACACCATTACTGAATGCGCATCTTCTACCTGCAGATGTCAGAGGTCTGCTTCCTGTGCAGGGATCCTGTCCCTGATGGGAAATCACAGAGGGAGTGGGTAGAAATGCCTGCTTCCATTGCTTCTGCTTCCCTCTCCAAGAACTTTCACAGGTGTAGGAATATGCACAGGCTTCCTTACAGCAGTATTTCAGTGCCTGTAGGCCTGGGAAGCTACACCGGAGAAGGTCGTAGGCAGTGATGAGGATTCTGCACTGCTGTGACTTGAGTTCTTATATCATTATACCTGTCTTTCCATGTTAGAAACCAAAACCTGAATCCCAGCTTAATCTCTCTAGGGTTTGTGGACAATAAGAAGGCACCAGAGTTGCTGCTTGGCTGTCCTGACCTGGGGGAAAAGGAGTGCAGAACTGGCTATAAAAGGGTACTGTCTACTCCTACCAAACTGGGCTGACTAAACTGATGGCAGTTATGACTCAGGATGCCTTCGGTGTAGATAGAGCTGCAGAGTCTGAGTTTCTACAGCAACCCACTTCCTCATGCATATAATGTTCTCTCTTAAACATGCTCCTGAAACTGACTTTTAATCAGACAGTTCAGTTAATAAAATGCAAATGAAGTGCACCTCCAGCTATGCGATAAATCTCACTTGCTCTTTACTATTCCTTAGTCAGGCAAAAATCCTACTAACTGATCATTTATCCAATTTAAGACTGGAAAGTAAAATGGAGAGAGATTGTTGTAGTCGTCTAATATTAGCAGCATGCGTCATTAATTTTGCACATATGTTTTTGTCATAACATAATGAAAGTAGCTATTGTAACAGCCACACAGAAGGGAGCATTCTGTTCTTTCCAAGAACCTAAAATCTGCATTTCCCAACCTTTATAATAATTACACAATAGTCATCACTCCTCCAACCTACTCTATCCTTAGATTTCAACTTATGGATGGAGATCACTGTCTCAATATTACTTTAAAGCCAACAACCACAAGATTACT
Organism: Corvus kubaryi; assembly: GCF_017639235.1. Lineage (NCBI taxonomy): Eukaryota > Metazoa > Chordata > Aves > Passeriformes > Corvidae > Corvus > Corvus kubaryi. The sequence goes on from NW_024581129.1 coordinate 6,100,533, forward strand.
ACCATTATTTTTCATTGCTACTAAAACTATTTAGTGCATTTCCTGTCGCAGGACAGTACAAGGTGTATTTTGGTTTTATCAAGGACAAAACCTTCACCCCTGCAGTTGTTTCTAAGCACCACTCATTCTGTTTGCCACAGGCTTGGCCTGATGGCAATTCACAGGAATGGCCACAAGTTTCTGCAGCTGCTTTTCTGGGAGGAATTAAACATTAGGGTGAGGAAAATACACTGAGGTTGTCCTGTTCTGCAGAATTAAACAGTGGCAATTACAGGCACTGAGAATCGTGGAATGTCTGGGCAGGAAAGATAAGGGCTGGGAGAAAAAAATAACAGCCATGTTCACTTAGAGACACTGAAAAAGTCAGTGACTTTCTTGTTAATTATTGATAGGGCAAGGGGCCTGAATAATTTGTTTCCAAATCAATGCCAGAAAAGTTAGTAAATGGAGAAAATCCTGAAATCTGAGTCTAAGCCTGCTGCCTCTAAGGAGTGGAAAAAGAATGTCTTCAAAATTCAAGGCCTGGACTTCCCACTTCTCAAACCAGCACAGAGAGGAGGGGTGAGGATATAAGCATGGGAATACAAGATTTCACTATTCATTAATATTTAAAAGCTGAAACAAAGATGTTTGGTTCACTTCTCTTAAGCAGGACCACACTGCCATCACAAAGGGGCAGTTCCAGCTCAGAGTCTCTTCACTTAGGCCCAGGATGGATGAATCAGTTGGGTTTATGGTAAGAGAGGAAAGAAAGTGCTGACCAAGACATAAAAGTTAAAGTGAAATAAAAATTTTAAAGCCAATTTTCCACATATAGGTGAATCAAAATCTGCCTTTTTATCTGGGTACACACCTTCCCAGCTCCAGTGTGAGCCAAATGAACCTCCACAGCCTTAGAAAGTAAAAGCTTTCAAAGGGTTCTAGTCCCATTTGGACTGGTGTGAATCTAGATCACGATAAGAATCATTCTGCATTTATATCAGTTCAGAATTTGGCATACAGTCCTGACTTCTGTGCTGGCACACAGATCTGCTCCTGTGCTCCATAACAACCTTTTCTAGGAGCTGTATTACTCACACCAGAGATATGAAACTCTGTACTAAACAGGCATTTCAGGAAACACCAGGGCTCCCACTGGTATGCAAAACCCACTAGGATCTGATAATAAAATGACCACCTCAGGGCTTTCGGGAACCATTAAAATAGAAAAGGCTTGTTTTGGGAACCTCATTGCTTGAACTCCATAATTCCAGGTGAAGCTGCTGCTGAATGTGGCCCAGCAGAAGAAGGAAATGTAACTGAAGGAATGGAAGGTGAAAAGCATCATGCCAAAGACTTGGGAGCTCAGAGAACACACAAAAGAGCAGAGGAGCTGACAAGCCACCTTCAGCCAGGAGAAGGATGACCTCTCCATCCAGCTGCAGGCTGTTATCCGTAGGGGATGGTTAAAGGCTCAGGATTCATTGAGGCAGGGCATCAGCTCCCTCAGGTGACTCATAAAAGGCTCCTTTTCAGAATATGGAATGAATAAAGAGCACATGGGGATGATGCATGAGCTTCACAGGCAGCTTGACTGTAACTCAAATAAAGTCCTTAGATAACAAAGGAGACTGAAAAGCCTGCTGGTGAAAGCAAAGGAGCTGCTGTCACAAGTCCCAAGTTCTGTCCCTGGTCCACCACCGATATTCAGTGTGAGCCACAGCAAGTTGGGGTGGCACCTTTTTGAAGTGCAAACTCTTCTTTAGGAACCTGTGTGAGTACAAGCAGAGTTTTTGATGCTTAACTTTAAGAAGCTGTGGCTTCTTCTGTGAGATCAACTGTAACACAGGTATGTTAAGGGAATCTTATTAGCAGCCTTTCATAGGATGAACACTGGATTCCCACCTCTTCATTAGGAACGAGGGAACTTGTTGGATGCTGAGGAATGCCTGGCCCAAATGATGAAATGAAGGAGGGACCTCCTGAGGCAGCCCCTGGATGTGAAGGAGATGACAGGAGGGCCAGCAAGTGGATGCTGGAGGATTAGCTCAGCCATTTGAAATGGCACTTCGAAGGGCTGGAGGATATCCTGGAAAGAAAAGTGGGTATGAAGCTGGAGAATATCCTGAGAAAGAAAAGTGGGTATGAAGCATAACAGGAGGTTTTTTCTGCCTTATTCTTCAGGGAAATGAACCCAGCCAACCATTACAGCTCTTCCATTCAGAGCACCTTTTGGGATGCTCAGATTTACTCATCTCATCTCCCCCACAGTTTCTTATACTGTCTTCCAGCATCTCATACAACCTGGGATGGATTTAATTATTCATTTCACCCTCCCACCTGATAGCAATAGTCATTTCACAGGAATTTTTAGGGATCTCTCTACATAAAGACATTGTATTTCCTTGACATTCTTTATTAACTAGACCCACTTTTACATAATGATGCTGGTAGGCCTCTGCTTATAACGTCTCCCTCTGCAGCCGTGTAACTCTTTTCTATCCAGCCCTGGGGAATGATTCTCCCTCTCCGGCACCTGAATTGTTTTTTATTTAATGTAATTGGAGAAGTTTTAAATCTGCACCAGAGCAGCCATGTGGCTGTCTGCTGCTTCTTCTGAAGTCAGTGTTAACTTCCACAGGATGTTAAACTCACAGATGCCTCATATGCTTCAGAATTTATTAAACGAGTCTCAGATTCCTTCTAAAGAAGCACAAGTTTCCAGTGACATTTTGTCCTGCTGCTGCTAACGGCTTGTGTGATCCACAAAATCCTTTTCCTGTCTGCAGGCATTAGACCACAGGGTTCAAACTTAGATGTCTCTGCTCGGAATGACTCAGTCACTAAATGCCAAAAGGAGAAAAGGGCTTTGGAGGGAGTTCATCAGGCAGAAATAACCATTTCATTTTTCTTTATTCTCTCCCATTCTCATTCTCCCGGTCTGAGGAAAGGAAAAAGCCCCATTGTCTACTTGGATCAATGCTGTGAGACTCCAGCATGCTGCACAAACAGGAAGAGGCCGTGTTCTTCTAGGTATTAACTCATAGCAGCACAGAGAAGTGTTGCCAATTTGTGCCACTGCCCAAAAGAGCTGTGTGAATTCTGAGGGCGAGCAGGATGCTTTGGGAAGAGTCACTGCTGGACCGAGCTCTCGTGGGCCCATTGAAAACCACACATGAAGCTTGTGCTGCCCTCCAGAAGCACCTCAGATAAATTCTTTGGGTTTTCAGTCTGTTGCCAGGGCAGGGTTTAGCTTCTCACCCAACTCTGTGCACTAGTCTTGGCCTCTCCCTTCTTGGAAAACTGAGGAGAACAAGGTGAGGAGAACAAGGACAGGGGAACAAGGTGAACCACCTGCCCAAGAACAGCAGCCAACCTGCCACTCGAATACCTGAGGTGAGGTGCAGTTGCCATGTCTCTATTTTAGTGTCTCTATTTTAGATGACCCTCTTTGGTCTGGTTTCAACATGTTGGGCCCTTCTGATAAACATCATCTATGTGCTTGCTGTGGCTGCCCCATCCCTGGACTGTTCAAGGCCAGCTTGGATGGGGCTTGGAGCAACCTGGGATAGTGGAAGGTGTCCCTGTCATGGCAGGGGCATGGAATGGGATGGTCTTTAAGTTCCTTCCAACGCAATCATTCCATAATTCTATGATTTTATGTTTGTTACAAAGTCTTTTTTCACACTTATTCCCCTTTTTTCAACTAGCTGTAGGACAACTCTGAACAAGAAAAGAAAATCCATGGCAGGATGAAAAAGGCTCATCCTAAAGCAGAGCATGACCTCAAAGTGACAACTGCCAACCTCATGAGATGAAATGAGCTAAACTTAGAAGATGTTCTAAGGAATTTTCATGGTTTAATGTGTCAGTTGGAATGGAATTTCCCAGGGTACAAAATCCTACTGGGTGCAGTTGTGCTACGTCACAGCTCTGACAGCATCAGATGCAGCTGAAAAGTCCCTTGACCATAAATTCACTGGGAAAATTCACAGTTATACCCAGATTTCTTCAGCATTAACCCAATGACAAGCACAAGTACAGTTCAGTAATTCAGGCGGGCAGAATCAGAAATACAAGATTTTGTTTCCTAAGTCTTTCTCTGACTCATTGTCTGATATTTGTAATTCATCTTCCACACTCACCCACATATGAAATGTGTATAATAACCAGGAAGTTATGAGGCTTAAATGATTCATGTTTATGTAAGGCCTTCTGATCCTCAGATAAAAACTGTTTTAGAATTTCAAAATATTACCACAAATTAGAACTTTATTTTAGTGTCACTATTGACTACTTCAGTGATGGGTCTGCCAGCACTGCTCTGAGAAACCTCCCCTTAGAAATTAACTTTCTGAAACACAAATATCCAGCTCTATATTATCCAAACCACTAATTTACCTAGTTAATGAACTAAGTAGCAAAGGCAATGTGTACAGTCATTAATACACACTGCAAGCTTTGCTAATTCAAATTCTCCACAGGGAGTACAAGATCCTTGTACTTCAGAGCAAGGCCACCAGGACACTTAAGTGACAGAAGAAAAATTAAGTGGTTTAGTCCTTCAGAGCTGCAAACAGCCTCAGCTTCCCAGGCTGCTTGAGCCTTTCTGTGCAGACCACTTAATGATGGGGCAAGAGGAGCTTCCACAAAGGAAAAAGGGACTTAAATGCTCTGCCAGTCCCACTAAGGAGACAGGACACTAAATCTCAGCTGTTCACTACAGAGCAGAAACACTGATTTGGCTAAATTCATTTGCTGTAACATCCTACCTTTGCCACCCCACAATAGACAGCTCGTGCAGCTTTGACTTTTTGATTAGACTGAGTTGGCATAAAAGATTAATACAGCCCTTTAAACCTACCCTGTTAATATGGAGTCTGGAGCCTATCACTCCTTAAACCCTTAAATAACAGAACCAGCTGAGATCTAGTACTTCTTTTTCCCTAGGCAGATGCTGATGTTTTTTTCTACAGCAGATTCTGACTTCTCTATGAGCTTGTGAAACCCCTGGGCTTGGAAACATTTGCCTTTTAGCTTCCAGTTACTAAACAGTTCAGCCAGCTCTGAATCCAGCTTGTCTTGTATATTATCCACTCACTGGAAACTCTACTGTGAAGTCTAGGGAACTCTGTGTTCACTGCAGATCTCCTGCCATGCTGCTCTGACCAGGAGAAAGGTGATGTGCTCCAGGATCCCCCTCAGGCAGTCAGCAAAGATGTCTGAAAGACCTTTCCATGGACTCTACTTTCCTCCAAGGTACTGTCCCTCTCACTCTGGAAGGAAAGGTGATAAATCAAACAAGAAATGAGGCCACAGTTCACAGGATGTAGTGTTACCATTCTGAATTAAAATATTTATTTCATCCAAGTATTTCAGTGTTCAAATATTAAACACTCAGCATTTCAACAAAAGCATGACACACAAACCTAGATTGCAGCTATTTCTATGAACAAGCCTCTATTTTCCTCAAGAAACCAAATCAGCTTGATTATATTCCTGAAGGCCAAATTCCAGCATCATGCAGGAAGCCAACCATCAGCTGTCTATTGAAACACCTGGCCAGGCATTCCTGCTTTTTTGGCTCAGTATTCCCAGCTGTAGATCTCTCCCAGGAAATAAAATCCAGTTGAGCTGACAAACATACAGAGAAGGGAGTGAAAAAAGTAAGATTCTTGTTCATATTCCCACAAATTTCTCACACATCTCCTGCTCAGAGACACTGCTGTGCTCGTGTGTGTACTTCAGTCACTCCAGATAGTGAAGAGCTGGAAGAAGACCTGGAAGCTGAGGTTATATTTGAATAGAATGCTCTGAACATGTTCTAATCACTATTACAAATTGATAGCATCAATAATAAAGAACATTTCCATTTCAATTCACTTTAGAAATGTGAGCTAATTAATTCTCATCCCTATCAGGAGATAGGTCCATGTTGTCAGACACTTTGCAAGTGGGAAAGCATGTAGAGGAGCTTGTCCAGTGGCACAGAAAGCAGCAAGGTCTGTTCAAGCAGGGCAGGGCCACAGGAAGAACACAGTTGCCATGGCTGAGATGGCAGAGCTCACAGAGATGTTCCAAAGTGAAAGCAAAGCTGGAGATGGGCAAACAGCTCATGAAAGCAGAAAAGGGTAATCTCAGTGTAAGCATGGATTCTCTGCAGAAATCCAGGGGGAGAGACCAGCAGGGAATTCCTCACCAAACCAATGCAACCACAGGTGCAGCCATGAGTGCAAGGCAGGATTCAGCTCTCCAGTGGGAGCTGCTGATGCCAGGAAGCAGCTGTTGGCAGCTGATGCTGAACACTGCCCATCCTGGCTGATGGAGCAGGCACCCCCCTCACAAAGGTCAGGACACTGCGCTCCCCCAGGCTACTACAGTCATCCCAGTGCAATTGCCAACTGGAATAAACTGAGTTTGCCAGGGAGGGAGGATATCTTGGCCCCTGAGGCCTTACTCAGCATCGTATGACTGACCTCTCTCTTCCAGCTGAACTCCCATGCTCATGTTCACCAGCTGGAAGATAACCTGGCTGAGGCCAGTGCCCAGCTGGCTGCAGTGGAGGAGAGCCAAGCTGAAAATAAAGCCATCAGGCTCCAAGGTAAATTCCTTGACAGCTTTGTGCAATGTTACTTCCCTCGGATCCTTCTCTTCCCCTACATTTCATCCAGCTCTGGCAGCCCTGCCCTGTCTCCTCTCGCAGATCTGCCCAATCCATCTCTCTCACTCCAGTCATATTGAATTAGTTCCTCTCCTGCTTCTTTATGCAGTTGTTGCACAGCCAAAACGAGCCAGCTGAGTTGGGAGTACCAGGAAGCTCAGAGCAGGCTTAACCAGATTGTCCAGTAAAGATTTCTCTCACTTTGCAAGCAGATGACTTGAGGAGGCTGCTGGATGAGGAGTCCAAGATGCTGGGGAGCAGCAGTTGCCTGCAGCGCCTGCTGCTGTCATGGGTCATGCACTGCCTGCTCCTTTGAACGTTCTCCACTTCAGAGTAACAAATCTGTTCTGTTAGCCCTCACAAAGAAGAACTTCCTCATACAAGTTATTCTCTGGGCTTGTCACCAGCTGCACTTGGAGGGGATGTGGGGTACATGAGCCCTGTATGGATTTGGAAATAAGATATGGAGTCTCCCATGAGTTGGCAGCAGAGCAGAATACACACAACCTCCTGATTCTCAGTCCACTGTCCATTTGGTGGATTGTGCAGCAGTTTATTTGCAGAGATCACATAAATCTGGCTCAAAATATATCAACATTTCATCTCCCTGTCTGACACCTGTGTCTTGGAAATTTCTGCTTATCTCCAAAGAGTAATTCTAGTGCTGCACCTGTATATCACCAGTCTGGCAAGGATTCTGTGTTCAGAACAATCACCAAATGGGTTTACTGTCATAATGCTTTGAAACACTGTTTGAGAGAAAACAGGGATGGTGACAAGCCAAGTTCTGTTTTCAGTTGTATGAGCTCAATTCAATTCACTGCAATACAGCAGAAACCAGGTAAGGAAGAAAAACTTGGCTCCTGAACAGGAAGATATTTTGAAAGCTGAGATGTTTCTAGATGGTCCAGAGCTGAGTGGTTCAAGTGGAGCTGGTGCTACTTTGAGTGCTGCATGGCTGCTGTGGGAGCCCAGCCAACACCGAGCAGGATTTGGACCTGATGAAAAAACAGCTGGAGGAAGAGGAGAAAAGCAAAGCTGAGCTGCATTGCCTGGTTCCTAAACTCAACACTGAAGTCACAGTCTGGAGGACCAAATAGAGGATTGATGCCACTGAGAGAACCAAAGAGCTGGAGGAAACCAAGTGAGCACTCAGCTTTCAGGGAGCCTGGGGCTTAGGGAAGTCTCGTTATTTAGTTTGGCTGCTGAGTCACAGCTTATGGATGTGGTCTGTTGGGATGTAATTTGGTAAGAGAGAGAGAAAGCAAAGGGCTCCAGCCAAGAGAAGGAAAATAATACTTGCAATAACAGAGACTATTGAGACCTAACACGGGTATACTGACGACAGAAAACAAACCTTTCTGATAAAGGCTTGAATTTGTGTAGCCTTTTTTAAATTCAACAGGACTTTACTCTTCCATTAGCCCTACAAAAGCCACTATAAATTCCTAAGGATAAAGCAAGCACCAAAGTTTTTATAGTCTGTTGTCTGAGACTGCTGTCAAGATACCATCTTTTCCCTGGTGAAAACAGTGATGGTGCTCAGGAAGTGAGGGCTGCTGATTCCACCACTCTTCAACTCCATGAGCTACTCACCAGGATATTTCCTGCCATCTTTACTTCAGGACAAAGTTGGCTGTGAGGCTCCAGAAGCAGAGGAGACAGTGGGATCAGTCCAAGCCTGGGCTGCCAACATGGAGAAAACTAAGCAGAGGCTTCAGAATGAAGTGGAGGAACTCACTGTTGACTTGAGAAGGCAAGAAATCCAGCTACCCAGGATTGTACTCAGCCTGACCACCAAGATCTAAGACCTGGTACCAGAGGCTCTGGGAGTCTTTCTGTTAACTCAGGTCGGCTTTGATCCAGTCCCTTATTTCTTAAGGTCTCTCTATTAAACGTCAAGCAATCTGTATGGCCATGAGAAGCAAGGATAAGACTTCTCACATCAAGAGAAAACCCAGATGAGAGCTACAGCTAATTCCTGGGAGCACACAGCATGCTTCTTATAAGCTCATTAGCTGACTTCCAGAAACAAGAGTACAGCTTAAGCAAAAGCCCTTCTTTACTGTAAGGCAAGGTATTCATCTTCCTTTAACGGATAATGATATCCTGCTTTGAACTTTTCAGTGTTGCAGTACTGCTGGGTTGGCCACTGGTTATTAACCACCAAACTCAAAGCAGACCTAAACAACACAGTTTAAGCACCAGATCCTTCATTAAATAAGTATTTCCACTCTTGCTCATGTTGGTGTAAGAGCATGAATAGTAGTGCAACTGTGGGATATTTGAATAAAAATGTTACTTAAAATAGGCACAAAGGCTGCTCCAAATCCATTGAAGTCCTTGGGTACCTGCCAATGCCTGCAGTTGGGTTTAGAACAGATCCCAAGAGCCGAAAATCCCACATACAGCATTGCATTACTGGGCTGAAAAAATCTGTTTCCCCATGCCTTTCTTTAATGAAGCAGTTCTTTAATCTATGGTTCCTGTGGTGTACTTGTCACCATGGTATCTGAACACATGTGTGGATCATAAGGATATGTAGAATATTTGTGATTAAAAGCTCCTAGGAAAGAAAAGTGTACCTTTATTCTTTCCCTTCATGGCAAGCAGTTAAACACAGTCTAAAATAGTCATGAATAACATCTTGTTTGTAACTGAATCTGCTTTGAAATGAAAAAAAAGAAAAAGTGACACTGATCAACCCAGGCAATTACCAACAGCACATCTGCACAAGGAACATCTGAAGTGGAAAACATTAGCTCCACAGCAGCATCATTATAACCACAGGAGCAAGGAAGACTATCACACTGATGGGAACTGGGTGATCTTGTTAAATTCCTAATGGTGAGGAAAGACAGCCTCATAAACATTTTAATCATCCATTCAGAGTGACCAAGAGAAACAGTGCCAGTCTTTAGAATGGCTGCCAATTTAACTGTGACTGGCTGGCAGGACATGCAGAGAAGTGAAGTGTGAAAAAACTTGTGTCCAGTGAATGCTTGGCTTTATTTTTCCAGGCCAGTGCTGCTTGTGCTGCTCTGGACAAGAGGCACAGAGCCTTTGGTAAGATGCTAAAGGAATGGCAAAAAAAGGGCAAAGAGCTGCTGCAGGTGGAAGTAAAGTCACAGAAAGAATGTACACAACTGAAAATGTAGAGCTTAAGGCTGCCTATGAAGAATCCTTGGAGCACCTGGAATCTATGAAGAAAGAGAACAAGGCCCTTCAGGTTAAGTACTGGTTTGACGTACAACAATTCTGTACGTCATAAGCCCCTTGATTCCTACTGAATGGTCTCTTGGGATTATTCCAGCACCAATTCCACTTTCCTTATTTCTAGCAGTGCTTTCAGTGTCTGAGGACATTAATTTGGTGCAATGAAAGAGAGGCTGCAGTGCCAGTTCTGGCTACCAGCATCCTCTAATTCTGAAAAATTCACTTGGGGGGCTGTTAACAACAGCCAGCTTTACCGTGGGAAGATGACATTCCCTTTAACCTCCGTGGAGAGGATTCAGCATCTCCCGCAATCAGTTCAGAGCCAGTCAGTCAGATTCCTCTCTGTCTCCCTCTTTGCATCCCTTCTCCATCCTGGCTGTTCAGTGATAGCAGTTCCCTCCCCTTTTTTTTCACACTTCTGTAAATTACAAAATTTGATTTCTGACAGGATGCTGGAAGGTGACACTGTAAACTGTAAACATTTAAAAGATTCTACAGCCTGCTGTCTTTGTGGCCAAAAGAAAACAGTGATGGACACTCTGGCACACACCCAGTGTTTCCTGGACTTTCCCCCCAGCTCTTTGCTTCAGCCTCCATCAGCTGGCAGAGAGCCCCTCTGCTGCAGGGAGATGATGTGGTGTCCTGTTCCCATTTTGTGAGAGCAACCATCTGAAAGGGGGAGAGGGGAAGGCTGGATAAAAACTGTGAAAAAATTCTCTTTATTTAGTGGGCTTCATTCTTCCACCTCTGTGAACACATGCAGCTAGCAGGGTTCACTCAGAAATCCAGGATAATATTCAGCAATGAAAGAAAAGGGCAGCTGATATAAAGTGACTGAAACCATTTAATGCTATTTCCAGTGAAAGGATCTGTCTGGTGCATTTAGTAAAGATCATAGTCCTGAAATAAACCTATCACAAGAAATATCTGTTTTCTTCCCTAAGGGAAATTAAGCATCTAATCAATCAGCTGAGGAAGGGAGGGAAGAACACTCAGGAGTTGCAAACGGTGAGGCTGGAGATTGAGAAGGACAAACTGCAGGTGGCACTGGAGGAAGCAGAGTCTTCCTTGGAGGTATCAATGCTGCAGATGTGAGAGATTCCTGCCAGCCTGGTGCTTGCTGCCCACATACCACCAGATGGATTTTGTATGTATAACTGGATGGATTTTGTATGTATAATCACGTAGACCATAATTACATTATGTACATAATAAGGCTGCAGCACGGAGGTTTTAAGTTAGACATTAGGAAAGTATGATAATCATTAAGGGGAATTACTCCTTGGACCAGATTGTCTGGAGGTTACAGGCTCTGTTACTGGAAGTTGAGTGCAGTCTGGTCTCACATCAAGTGGGACTCATTTGGCAGGAGGTGATCCAGTTTTTATGCAGTACATTTTTAGGATGACCTCTTGAAATCTCTCCAGCCCTGTTTTAAAAGAAGGTATTCTTGAATAGCTTGGTACAAAGTCCTGGTATCTCAGTTTTAACAGGTTTGAAAAGTTACTATATTTTTATTACTTGGTGGGCAATAATTTGATACAAGGGCTGGATCAGACTCAAGATAACAGACTGCTGTACCATATGCTTCACTGGAGTCCACAGAAACACTCACCAGCATGCAACTGAGTCTCTGCAGGCGAGTCTGGAGACTGAAGTGGAGTGCTGAAGACGTCTGCCTGGAAGTGATGGACACTAACCTGACCAGAATGGAAATGCAGCTGGATTGTGCCAGCAGGAACAACAGTTGAGCTTGTCTGGACCCGAATAAACTGCAAGAGCATGGCCAGGTAAACCAGAGAGGCTGGATGCAGCTCCTGGATGGAAAATAACACCAGTTCTGTTTTATACTTCAGCAACAAAGCAGTAGATTATGTACTCTTGTTTAGACAGAAATGTTGAACACGCTGAGAATTTATATTCAAAAGCCCTGACTCTCCCACTCACACCAATTTCAATCTGCAGTAGTTTCAACAAATCTTATACAACACAAGCATTACTATCAGCTTTTGTCAAACTGAAAACCCAAGAACTATTTATATGTAATTAAACCAAAAAAGTTCTGTGTTTAAGAGAAGTTGTGATTGCTGTTTGAATAGGATAGCCAAGAAATGGACTGGAAACTAACAGAGACGTAAAACTAGAGAGCTTCCTTCAGCTCTTCATTGCTAAAATAAAACTAAGTAAGAAAATTAGTAAAAAGCTGTCTCTTTGTTGGAATAAAGTGATACAACTGCTGCCAAAAATCCAATTCTAGTAACTTAAAGACTAACAACAAAGATTCTATCTTCCTATACACATCTATACACACACAGACACACACACACACTCAAACCTAACCTGTCCTCAGTTACATCAGCCTCAATCAGAAACAATTTTCTTAAAGTCAGTGTGGCTACAATGACAGGCAAACAAGATGCTGAGAGAGCTGGGGTTTTCATGAGGTTTGGTTTTAAGGTTGGCTTTTTCAAAAAAATAAATCTGGCATCACCTTAAAGAACAGCTTTGCAGAGAGACCCTCTACAACTTTCAGCATCCTCTCTCTCCATTGTTTACATTAATCTTTCATCTGCTTTCAGGACCTTTGGATCCAAAGGGATGAGGATGCTTGCCAGCACAAGGAGCTGCAGGAGCTGTACGTGCTGTCTCTGCCCACCTCAGAGAGAGCTGGAAGAAGTGCAGGCTGACCTGGAGGGCAGTGAGCACTCTGGAAAACTCTAGGAGCAGGCAGAGGTCATGGAGAAGGCATGATGAACTCAGTGTCCATGCACAGAGAAAATACAACTATTTATGCATCAGAGTTTATGTGCGTGTGGTTTAACATTAAATCTTAACTCTGGGTAAGAAATGCAGGATTAGGCCAATAATGGATAAATACCAGTGGTCCATAAGGCAAGTCTGATAACTCTATGGTACATGAACAGCTCAGTCTTTAAAGATATTACACCAATGACAGGATTTTCACAAAAGCACCATCCTGGCCCAGCTTTGCTCCTAGCAAGGCTTATGGAAAGATTTTTAGCAAATTTGGTGGAACAGTAAAGACACTGCTGAGGGAAAACCCACCCTAAAATGGACAGCATAAAATTCTGCCTCCGTTGAAACCACAGTTTTACAGTTGTTTCCATGGTGCTCAGATTTCTTCCATGGACTGTAGCCCTCAGTGAGATCCACTGTAGTGAAATGTGAAGCCTCTTTGCAATTACAGACTGCAGTATGAAATAACATACCTGCCACTTCAGTTTGTGCACAGATTTATGAAGCCACTTTAACATTCACCATTAGAGTCTGCAGTGCTTTTCCATCAAGACCACCCATGATAACATTTCCAAGGAGAAGAGTGTAACTTCTGGAAAGGACTGATAATCCAAGAAGCACTTCTCAGCTGCAATTACGGTACATTGGTTATAAAAACTGAGTCGTAAACGTGGCTTTTATTCAAGCAGGATAAAAAATACAACCAATACATTCCCCTCCAATTGACCAATAATAAAAGGATATGTTTTAAGCAGGTGAGCTGCTATCTCCATACTAAATTGGGGGTTTAAAACTTATTTGTTTTATAAAACCCACATAGCACTGAACTTGTGCAGCATTCTGGAACACAATGGCACATTTACATTATGTTGTTTTGCTGAAGAGCAGTCTGTGTTACTAGAATGCAATTTTTCTATTAAAGCCTTTGTAGCTCTCTTCCATAGAGTGTTTTTATTATTATTATTATTATTATTTTTACAGCAGCAACAACAACAGTCCTCCAATGATTCAGATCAGTAAGCAATAAGTGCTAAATAAGCTGTGGGGCTCATATTTTCCATGAGATAAAAAGACACATCCATATCATAAACTGTGGAGCAGAAGCTATGTTTGTTGAGAAAGCAATTAAATACAGCTTCAGTTGGGTCTAAAGCCAGCTGCTGATATTGCAGCAGAGCTTTGAAATAAATAATACTGGAATATAAACTCATATCCCACAGAAATTCAGAAAAATGGACGCAGACTTCAGGTCTTGGTAAACAACAGGGTCTGTTTCTGTCTCAGTGGTGTAAAATTTTATCATTCACAAATCATCTCTTTGGCAGCTGATTGGAAGAGAGGAGCAGATAAGAAAGATGTTTTGGGTCTCTAAGAATTCTTTCTGCCCTCTAAAATCAGTTTGTTTACTATTAAATGAAAGCTGGGGCCTGACCTTCAACACATTACTAATGAGCACAAGGAAATCATCAGTGAGCACTGAGCAGGTGATGAGGGAGCAAAGCAAGCTGTGGCTGATGTAAGTCACCTCCCCACATTTCTGCCCTTTATGGTGGTAGCTGGAAACTTTCAGGTATGTATTCCATTATTTCTCTCCAGTGCTGATTTGAAAGCAGTGTTAATAACAGATGTCAGCACTTGCATTGCTTTTTATGATCCTGAAAGGCAGAATGCATGTTAGCTCTCTGATTGCAGCCTGACAGAATTAATCCACAAAAGAAGAAATTCACTTTCACTCTGCCTCCCTGGTAATCTGCATCACAGATGGCACCCTGAGGAATTCCTCCATTTCCTCTTGATTTGTCCTTTCTTTCACTTATTACACAACTCCACTCCTCACACCTATGAGCCCTCCAACAAAGAGTAGGCTGGGTTCCCTCTCCAGCGAGTCAGTGGCATTCGGAATTGGCAGAGGGGAGCAGAGCTGCCAGCACTGAGCAGATTGCTCCTTTGGCACTGTGCTGACAACTGGCACTTCCCAAATATCACAGCTAGCTGGGGATTTAATGCACAGCATTTCCTCCCAGACTGACACTGAGCCTTCTGCCACCTTTGTGCTTTCTGTTACTGTGTGCTCAATGTCTTCACCCTCCACCTACAGCACATGTTCAGCCACCTTCTTTCCACTGGAGGGTGGAAATAAAAGCCTGAAGTGTCATTAGAATCTAAACTATTGATTTAATAACAGGTGGGGATAACACCTTTGACTAGTTCAGTTGTTCAAAACAAGCGTCCCACCACCTGGTTTATGGTTCAATCTAGACTTGTCCAAAATGTCAGGGATTAATTCCAATTATTTCAGTGAACTCTAGAGCCAGCCTTCAGAAAGGCAGCCTGTGATACACAATAAAATTAAAGAAATGGCAAAATTCCTCAGAAGGTAACGCACAGATTTCAAATCTACATATCCTGGCTTTCCATGATCTGTATAAATAGCTGTGCTCTCAATCTGTTTCATACCTTCCTCACAGGCTTCCTGTGTGGCAAAAGATCTGTGTCAGGAGCAGGATCATTATGTGCACCTGGAAAAGATTAAGAACAACTATTAAATTGCAATAAAAGACCTGTAAGTCAAGATGGAATAGGCAAAACAGTTAGCCCAGAGAGGAGGGGGGGAAAAAAACCCCATTATGGAACGCCAGGGTAAGAAAAACATGTACAAATATATTAGAAAGATTATTCCAACAGAGCAGCTATGAAACTCTGTTCTGCACCTGAGCTTCCACATTCAGCACAAATACCTGAAAAGGAATATTTTCATTTAACAACCAGGATGTCCCAAAGGGAATGCACTAATTCAAGGAAATCCAGACTAGGCAGAAAAGCTGCATGTGGAATACTCTGAACCCACTGAAGCACAAGGGAATTTCAGCACTTTGCACCCCGTGCAGAACTCATCTATCAGAATCTTTATGGTGCCTGAATGCAGCAGTAACAAGCCACTGCTTTCAGCAGCTGATCTACACCCACAAAGGAGAATTTGGAAGGTGTGCTGTCATCAGCAGCACGACCTGCTTTTTATTTTTCAACTGCAACAAAACTCTAGAGCATGAACAACTTCAAATTCCTGGGTAGATACCATCACCCTATTTCTGACCCTCACAATGGCACATCAGTTGTCCTTCTGCTCCTCTTCAGATGAAGGAACTGGAAACAGAGCCAGACGCCAAACAGAAACACTGTGTGGAGACTGAAAATTCTGCACAAGAACAAGAGATCTCCAAAGGAGATGGTCTTCCACACAAAATGGCTACAAAACCAACCAGATGGGAAAGATGCAGAAAAACTGTAAATGAGGAGGCTGTAGCTCTTCTTTGCTCCACTTCATTGTTTCATCACTTGGGATTTTGACTGGATGAATCTGACAGGTCCCTTCCAGCTTGAGGTGTTCTGTGATCACACAATGGCACCTGGTACACACCAGGGGTATTTTCCCTCTCCAAAACACATGCTGCAGGAAGCACATGTTCAGTTCATACTCACAGCATCCCTACACATGTGGACCTTTGTAGACCTTTGCAGACCTTTTGAGACAGTCACTGGAATGCGTGCATCGCTCTCTACAAAGGATTGTTCTCCTCTGCTTCTGTGCAGCCACTTCCTGTCCTCAAACACAGTCTCTGATGTGTGCACAGACATGAACACACAATTTATTAAATACTTATTAACTGCCACTCTTCAGGGTCATGCCCATTCTCCTCACTTTGGTGTCACCATGCACAAATTTCAGGCATGTTCCAGGTCAATTTTTTCCAGTGCAAAGATTTCTCTTATTAAATCAAACAGCTTCTGGTACAGGAACAGAGCCTGGCCAATTAAAGGAAGTCCATACACGAACTAGAAGATGCAGAGGAGAGGGAGATGGGATAGCTGCATTGGCTCTAAACAAACTGCACACCAGGCACTGTGTCTCAAGCTTTGGTTCCTGGGGAGGTTATCCAAGGCCTCCATCCTCTTCCTCTCTGTCAGTGGCTCAGGGAAGCTGGAGCTCACGTGTTTGAATCCACCTGCCATGAATTTATTAGAGCAGAAAAGGGGGTGGGATGGAGATGAGGAAAACATAGGTGTGTTCTCAACACCAGCTGACTCATGCAGTTCCCTGCGAAAGGGAACAGAGATATTCCTCAAGTCTCTTTAGGCACAGAGGTATTTCTGGAACACCTAATGGATAGTACAGATATGTTTTCACTAATGGTAAAACAGAAAGGGAAAAGGAGAAGCATCCTTCTGCTCCTCAAATGGATGCACAGTAAGGGCTAAATCTGTTCTTAAGGGCACCAAAACTGCACAGCCAGGACCACTCTTAGGAAAAGCCCCCCTCATCCTGGCACAATTCCCCAGGATAGTTCTGTACACTCCAGCAGGGAAGACAAGGAGCAAATCTACACAAAGCAAATACCCAATTCCTACACCCTCTCCTTCCTCTGGGTTAAAAACAAGAGCTAGCATCTCAGTGTTTCTAAAAGTGATTTCTTCCCACAGCAAGAGGTTTGATGGGCCTGTGCCTAAACACTGTAGCATTTCTACCTTCTTTCTTAAGAAGGTTTTGAAAGGTAAAGAAGGTATTAAGGCAACACCACTTCAATGTCCTCTTTTCTTCCAGAGTACTGTTCCAAAGAGCTGCCCACTGAAACATTGCTATAGCATGAAAAAAAACCCAACAGGTTTGAGATATCAAAGTGGCCTGCAGGAGAATTATAAGACAGAAAAAGTGTGAAAGAATCTGCAGACAAAAGAATTATCTGTGTGTCAGACCCAAAACCTTGCAAATAATACCTCCCTGGTATATCTGGAATGATGGAACACATCCAACACTACGTGAAGGATCTGTGCTAACAGAGATTTAGGATTTTTCAAGTCAAGGATAGGAGATGTGATCCAGGTCATCTCTTGCAATTCCTCTCATCAGTAGCCTTTATTCATAGTCTTATTAAGGCTTATTGTATGGGGAAAAACTTGTATTTTTCACAGTGAGAAAGCAGTACATCATATTCTGCTCAAACTTCAAATGCAAGGCATAGCAGGGTGCTGCAACAGGAGGGTAGAGAGCACAGAAAGAGCAAATTCAAGTGAGCTGAGAGGCAAAAACAGCTCCTGTGGCAATGCACACCTAGAATGCACTCAAAGCATGACCTTTCATCACCAATTAATTACCTGTTTGTATATCTAACAGCCTGCTTCTGGAAGATCTCTCTTTGACTAGCTGCTACCCTGTAGCTGAATGAGGATGTCTCAGCTTAAATCTTTTTCATATATATCTTAAGGTCAGATTGCATCTAAACCACTTTCACTAAGATCAGTTCAGCCTTGCTTGTGAGGCTTTAATCTCAAAAGCATCGGCATCCTTCCTGGATTAGCACAGCGCAATTGTATCAGCAGGAACAGTGGTGGAAAATTCTTCGGGAAGCTTTATTGGAGACAGGGTCTTAGCTTTTAATGCTTAAAACCTCTGCAGAGTTCCTCATTTAGATGCTCTCCCTCCATCTGGTGAAAGTCATTTTGTAAACATAAAACCATACTTAAAACGTAATTTCGTTGCTGTTGCGTAACTCTACTCGGCCTAGTTGTGTGTCTTTAATCCCTGCATCTGAGTAAATTTTATTGTTAAGCCAATTAGGGCTGCACTGATTACACATCTCGCAGCCACTGAGCCACAGGACCACTGACAGAGGCCATCGACTCTCACCTCCTTCCTGAATAAAAGACCTTGTATTGCACTTTTGCCATCCTGACAAATATTTCGGATCCATTCTTAAAACTTCTAAGAGCAGCCCTACATCCTGTCAAATCAGTTCCTAACACAGGGCTTCACTACTTCAAAGGAGTCACTGGCAATTTTTTACCTAGATCTGTCTTGTTGTTACCTTAGCTTATGACTTCTCACCCTACCCTGTGGACATAAGAGAACAAATTGTTCCTTTCCTGAGAGCAGCAGCCTTTTATCTATTCCAAGACTACACACATCTTCCCTCAGTTTTCTGTCCTCTCAACAGGCACGGCTGAAGTCATGTGTTCAAAGACTCTGATCATTATTGCCACCTTTTTCTCCAAATCATCCACTTTTCTCTGGTGCACAGGTCTCTAATGCTCCTCTAATGCAGCTCGCAGAGCAGGATTCCTCTGCGTGTGTTACTTGGATTTTCTTACCCACATGGACCTGTGTGGTGTTTACCTCATCTGCAAAAAGATATTTTTTGTTCCTGTTCAGCTTTTGACCCTCAGCAGCCCCTCCACCCTTCCCTGCCTGCAACACAGCCAGCTGCCCTATTCTTAGTGGTGTAGCTCTGAAGCTGATGGTGTTGAAGTGAACAGCAGTGCACCTGCTGTTTAACCACATCCCATTTTTTCCAAAGAGCTCCCATTTTGAATCCTGGTTCAGCCACTGTGTTTATTCTGAACTTGATCTCAGCTCCAGAGGCAGTAATGGCATTATTTCATCATAGATGAGTAATGCACAGGTAATTCCCTGTACAAGCACTGATACTAAGTACTTCTTCTCTCAACCAGTTTTGCAACTCCTTTAGAGCAGTATCACCTAGACTGGTTTCCCAGTTTATTATTAGAATATCCTGCAAGCCAGTGTCAGAAGCTCTACTAAAAATCAAGATATATGACATACATTGCTTCGCCCTTATCTGCAATCCTTGTTATGCTGCCAGAAGAGGAAATTAGATTGGCTCAATTCATTCCTGACAAAGCCATACTGGCCAGCATTCACCTTCTTTTTTTTCCTTTGAGATGCTTATAAACTGTTTATTTTCCCTCAGATTTGAAATTAAACTCGGTACTCTATTGCTCCCCAGTATATCCGGGAGCCACTTATCTCTCCCCATTCTCCCAGACTTTTTTGTTTCTTGTTGTTGTACTTGAGCTCACAAAATCTCAAGAGTTTGAAGGAGACAAACCATGAGATCTCAAAGAGAAGGCAATTCCTTCAGGGGATTAAGGGCAGGGCAAATTATTGCTAGTGCACTTATTTTGATATTCCACCCCTCAATCACAGAATCCTAGATTGGTTTGGGTTGAAAGGGACCTTAAAGATCATCCAGTTCTACCCCTCTGCCATGGGCAGGGACATTATCCACTATCCCAGGTTGCTCTAAGCCCCAACCAACCTGGTCTTGGACACTTCCAGCTTCTCTGGGCAACCTGTGCCAGGGCCTCCCCACCCTCACAGGGAACAATGCCTTCCCAGTATCCCATCTAATCCTGACCTCTGGCAGCGGGAAGCCATTCCCTCTTGTCCTGTTCCTCCATGCCCTTGCCCAAAGTCCCCCTCCAGCTCTCTTGGAGCCCCTTTAGGCCTTGGAAGGGGCTTTAAGGTCTCGTTGGAGGCTTCTTTTCTCCAGACTGAACACCCCCAGCTTTCCCAGCCTGGCTCCAGCGCAGCCCTGTCCCCCTCAATAGCCTGTTGGCCTGTATCGGGGATAGTGTGGCCAGCAGGACCAGGGCAGTGATCATTCCCCTGTACTTGGCGTTGGTGACGTAGTGCCTTGAGTGCTGCGCTCAGTTTTGGGTACCTCACTTCAAAAAGGACACTGAGGTGCTGGAGCATGTCCAGAGGAGGGCAAAAGGCTCATGAAAGGTCTAGAAAACCTTATGAGGCATGGCTGACGGAACTGGGTTTGGTTAGTCTCGAGGAGGCCCGGGGGGGACCTCAGCGTGGATTTATTTGCTCTTGTATTTGTGGCGTTTTGTCTCCATTATACTGGTGATACCTCACTTGCAGTACATGTTCTCTGTGATGTACTCTGTAGGATGGGTTTTGAGTGTTGCTGGTTGGGACCTCGATCTGGTGTATGTGTCCAGTATTGTAGCACCTCTGTATTTTGGGAGTCACCTACTGGGAACAATTAATAATCACACCTTTGCTTTTTTCTCCTAGGAGAAACAACCAGAGGGGGAGAGATACCTTCCTTTTTTTCCCTCTTTTTTTCCTTCCTTGTCCTCCAGGCTGACTACAGTAGTAGACCTGAAAGGGGAGTGTATTGAGGTGCGATCCAGTCTTTTCTACCGTGCCTGCAGTGAGAGGACTGAAAGAAATGGCCTTAAGCTGAGGCACTGGAGAGTCAGGTTCGATGTCGGAAACTTTTTTCACTGTTTGGGTGGTCAGACATTGGAACAGCTTGCCCAGGTAGGTGATGGCCTCGCCACCCCGGAGGCGTTTAAGAGGCGGCTGGGTGATGTGGTTTAGGGGGTCACAGTGGCGGGGGTAGACTGACAGACGGATTTTATGACCTTAAAGGTCACTCCTTACCGGGTCAACTCCTTAATTCCCAGAGCCTCCCGCCCCGCCCTGAGGGGCCGCGCAGGCGCCGCTCCGCCCTTTGTGTGGGGAGGCGCTGGCGGCGCAGGCGCGGAGCGCGTTTCCTGCCGCCCGTGTCAGAGCCGGGCCCGCTCGGCCTCTCCCGCCGCCGGAGCGGAGTCGCGTTGACTGCCCAGAGTCCGCGAGTCCCGCTCCGCCCCCGCCGCCTCAGGTGAGTCCCGGCCACGGCAGCGATGGGCGGTGGGCGGGGACAGCCTGCGGACCCGCCGGCGTGAGGGGAGGGCGGGGGGGAGGCACCGCAGCATCGCTGCCCCGAGGGGCTGGGGACGTCCTGCTGAGGGTGAGGTGATGGGCACCGCTCACCCCATCGCCCTGAAGGGCCGGGGAGGGGGGGGGACGGGGGGGTGCCCCCCATCCCCCCCACCGCCCCCCCCCCCCCCCCATATCCCTCGCTGTACCCCCTACAGCCTCCGCGTATCCCCCGCCGTGCCCCTGTGCTGGCAGGGCCGCAGCCCACAATCCATCCCCATCCGGCGGCTTTATCCTGCTAACGGTGTCCTGTGGCAGAAGGTGCCCGAGAGGAGTCACCCCCCCCCGGGAAATCTGCGCTGAGTGACTTGGGAGGGAGTGACAGTGGTAGGAGGCTGTCCTTAATCACAGGTGCTTCGCTTCCAGGTGTTTGGAAGTGGTGTAGGTGCTCTGAGACTAGGCAAGGATTAAAAAGATCCCTTTCTCGCTGTCACACACATACACACATTCCATCTCCACTTCTGAGTCCATATCCTGGCTGGTTCCTTGTCCACGGATGAGCTTCCACCACATATTTCTCACTCCACTGAGAGGTGACAGCAGCCGAGTCCTATACATCCCAACCTCGATCCTTTCAGGCCTTGTACTGAATGAACTCCTGCTCTGCATAGGTGCAAGATTTCCCTTTTTTTTCTTCATTTTAAAATATTTTTTTGAAACTCCAAGTCGGTTGCTTTTCATTTGAAATAAAACTCAGAGAGAGTTGCATTAAGTACTTGTTAACAAAGTCATACCAGTATCTTTCCCGTGTGAGATTCTGAGGTAGTATGACAGGAAGGCTTTGAGGTTATTAATTTGTCAAAAATTGTAAAGCCAGTGGCATTTTCCCTAGTGAAATATGAGTTGGATTTTGTCTGTGTATTAGTAAGGAATAATATAACTGGAAAAAATATAACTGGAAAACTTCTTTAAGATTTATCTTCCCAAAGAAAATATCACTGTACCTATGAGGACACAGAAATAGCACTGCTTTTTGAGGTTATCATCACTATTGTGTTTTGTAGGTTTGTAACCAAACCAAAATGGAAAACGGTCACTTGTAGCCAGTTATGGAGCTCAAGTAACTCAATCAATGGGAAGGAATGGATCATACAACTTTGGGTTGGTTTTGGGAATAGCTAAGTAAAAATACCTGAATAGGAGTTAGGATGAGACTGTATTTTATATGTAATGCCAATCTGTGAATAAAATACCACAGTTGTATTAGGAAGTGTTTCAAAATAGCTGCATTCCTTGGGGAGAGGAGACTGGATATTTTTACATTTTATTTCGGAGAGAGTAGCAAAGGCTGAGCATTCCTTGTTGGTGGAACAGCTCTTGAACTTTTCCTGTATATGGAAATGTGCTGCTACTGAATGTTGGCATGAGCTAAAGCAAGATCCTAGAAAAAGCACTTTGCAGTTGTGTTTTGCTTATATTCACATGTGGAATCTCAAGTGATGGATGTCCAAGGGCAGAGGTAACCCAGATTATGTCAACATTTTCTCATTAACAAAAAATAATTAATTATTTTGCCTAGGACTGTGTGTATTTAATGCTTTGTTTGATTGGTATGTGGTTATTATAAGAACCATGAGAATCATGATTGTTAAAATTGTGAGCTGGACCTAAAGCTCATATTGTTAAAAGTTGTATTTGAAGTACATTTGAAATGCAACTGTAATTCGCCTATTTTTAGAATAACAGTACTTGATTTCCTTAAACAAAAAAATAAATAAAATAAAAACTCTCTCCAGTTACTTGCATTGGTGAAATACTGTCTCACCTATGCTCCAAGATTCAGCACTTCCAAGATATTTGTAAAACTGTTGGTGTGATGGTAATTCCTGAGGCTCCGTAAGAGCGTACTCATCCTTCTTTCACTCCTGAGTTTCTGTTGGATTTGATATTCATTTCCTGTTTGCTTCCAAATTCCTACCTTGTCCTGAAGTCTCCACCCTCTGCTAACATGGCCATACTTGGGTATGTTGTAATTCCAGGCTATAATGGGTGTGGATGTCTTGGAATGACATCACGGAGATAGTTCTTTTAAGATGGATATGTGGGGGTAAAAATGCTTTGATCCATCAGGCAGTAGTAAATTGCTGTGAAAATTAGTGAAATATATTAAAGGAATTGACAAATCCAAGTTGGATGTATTGAACTATGCACATTTTTATTATTACAGGTGACCATGAGTTCTTATGATATTATCTTCCATCCATTTATGCTGCCCTGGTTAATACAGGACATAGAATACTATATTTTAATACCTAAAATATTTTAATACCTAAAATAGTTTAATGTTTAAACTCCTTTAATTTCAAAAATACACTATTCGATGTCCTGTATTAACCAAGGGCAGCATAAATGGATGGAGGATAACATAATAAAAACATTGTAAACAGCTTTGTCTGTGGATGGATGTGCCTTTAATTGGAGATGTTCAGCACTGTCTCTTTTAACAGCCATAAGTTAAAAGAAAAAAGTAGGAATTTAGCTTTTTTTAAGCAAAATACTCACAAACTACAGTGATGCAGCTTGTTCTTGTAGTGTTTGAGTCTCATGGGGCAAAAGCCCTGACTATCAAACAGTTCAGTGCTAGAATTAATTTGAAGAAATTACAAATTAGTTAATTACTAATCTTAATAATTTTTCCCTAGGATGCATATAAATGGTTCATGCATATAATGTCAAATAATACATCAGCAGATCACAGTTACACATCAGTTTGGCCTACTGAAAGATTTTGTTGTACTGGATACAAGTCAGGATTTAGAATCAGTTCACTGAGCTTTGTCCTAGATATTTATTTTTTAAATTATTCTATTTCCATAGTAAAATTAATAGATTTATTAGATTTCTTGAGGACCTGCTCTCTTGTCTGTGAGGATACACAAAGAAGCAAGTGTATCTGGCTTTTAGGGCAGTTGCAATTAGCTAAAGTACGCAGGACAATGAAAATCCATCATCCTACTGAAAATATCTGGGGGTGTGACACAGGCATCTCTTGAGCAGCCCTAACATATTTATTAAGTTGTGGTCTGTAAATAAATTGTAAAACTGCACTGAAGGATGCTTGGTAAATGTTGAAGGCTAACTTTGTTTTATTACTTCTCTCATTTTGAAGCGTTTTGTTTTCAATTTTACATCTTTCAGCCTTTTCACTTTTTACAACATAGGAATCTCTTTAACTCGGAATGTCTCTACATCAGTTCCTGCTGGAGCCAATCACCTGCCATGCCTGGAACAGAGACCGTACTCGTAAGTAATAGGTTCATTTTCATTTTTAATTTTTTTTTTCAATTGCTATTTTCTTTCTGCTGACAGTTTTTGATCTTGTGATGTTCTGGGTCACATTCAGGGAAGGTATGGTCAGATACATAGTTCTACCTATTAAATGTTCCACTTACGATCCAAAAAGCACATGTCTTCCAAATCGGAGCTTTTCTAAACCTGTTGCTGGAACTCTGTCATAGGAGGTAATTGAGTCTTCTGCTGTTCCACAAAGCTTTGCCTCTTGGCCAAGTTTTTTGTGTTGTGGATTGTTGTGTTCCAAATGTGTTGTCTTCCTGTGCAGAGTACTCATGACCGTGGTATGTGTACCAATATCAAACTGCCAGAGGGCAGGGTTAGATGGGATATTGGGACGGAATTCTTCCCTGCGAGGGTAGGGAGGCCCTGGCACAGGGTGCCCAGAGAAGCTGTGGCTGCCCCTGGATCCCTGGAAGTGTCCAAGGCCAGGCTGGACAGG
Source organism: Corvus kubaryi (assembly GCF_017639235.1). Taxonomy (NCBI): domain Eukaryota; kingdom Metazoa; phylum Chordata; class Aves; order Passeriformes; family Corvidae; genus Corvus; species Corvus kubaryi. The sequence continues at coordinate 6,125,451 of NW_024581129.1, forward strand.
GCTTGGAACAACCTGAGATAGTGGAAGGTGTCCCTGCCCATGGCAGGGGTTTGGAACTGGACGATCTTTAAGGTCCCTTCCATCCCAAACCATTCCATGATTCTATGTCCATAATTATTGGAGATTTTCCAGGGATTTTGTCCCTTTTTTTAACGAAGCCCATGTCATGCTCTCAAATTTGCAAATAGAGGTTTTTAGATGTGGAAGGTCTTTCCAAATATAGCATTTGGTATTAAAAAACCTTCTGTACAATTGGATTGTTTTATTTCTTCTTTCAAGAGATTGCCATTAGCCCTAATAACCATGAAGTGCACATCTACAAGAAGAGTGGGAACCAGTGGGTGAAGGCTCACGAGCTGAAGGAACACAATGGACACATTACAGGTGAGATTGTGCTGAGCCAGACATGAAGTTTTCCAACCTCCTCTGTTTTCCCCAGTTGAGATTCTGAGCAGGAAATCTGCAAGCATTGAGTAAATAGATCTTTTTATAGGTTGGCATTCCCACTTAGAGAGAGCCTTGCAGCAGTTTTCTGAACTGCATGCAGTGAATGTTAGAAAGAAAAGCCCTATCTCATTTCCAGACATTTCAGTGGAGTTACTGAGCCATTTTTTCTTATCTATGGCTTATTTTTCATCTATAATGACATAATGAGAACACATTTTCAGTCTGCTGAAGTAATCTGGTTGTGTCACAGTGATGCATGCTGCTCCCTTTCAAGTGCCAGTACTAAAATTTCATCAAGTATGTGACTGCAGCATTGCTTTGTGGTTTCCAACAACAATAAATACCCTTTTTTAGGGACTGTATAAACATTGAAGTGGCCAGTCCTGGACTTAGACCCAGTGAGCACATTTATTGCAGGCCCAGAGTATCTGTATATCCACAATGAAAATAAAGAAGAGCTGCCACGATGAGTTATATAAAATAACAAGGTGTTATTTTAAAAAATGTGATTATCCTGTGGCAGTCTTTTATATTACGGGGGATTTTTTTTCATGGTGATATTTTTAAAAGGGCTTTATTATTTAAGAAAATGAAAACAATTAATACAAGCACTTGCCCAAAGCAGCAAATTCTGTTCTCAGCTCACTAATGGGCAGAAGTATCTGCGCAACAGCATTTTGTAGCAACAATTTTTGCTGTCCAAGGGCACAACTGTCCCTGCTCCTTTGTGAAGAGTTGCTTAGGCTGCATTTACAAAGGAAGTGTTTCCCTCAAAGACATTTCTTTGCATTTTACTTGTACCTGTTAGCATTAGAAGCCAAATATTCATGACTTGGGAAAAGAGCTCTCTCTGCTTTCCTGCACGGTGTGTACCTTTGGAGTACAAAACACTGTGATGGTTGTAAAGAGTGGAGTTAAGCTATGGTTACACACAGGAGATCCACTGATCAAACTGCTTGTAACCCCTGACAGGAGTGAGTCAGCTGCTGCCACTCCAGCCCCTGATCACAGGGGACAAGGTCCTTCTCTTGACTAAGGTTTGTGGTGAGCTGCCTCTGCTCACTCACAGGAAGAGCTTTTTTCTCTCTCTTGGCTTAGTTTTCTGCTAAACTGAAAATCTAAACTTGGAATAGATCAGAACAGGTGGGAGGAGATGGGTGAACAAGAGAAGGAAAGAGAGGCAGGATGGTCCCTCTTTCAAAGGCAGTACTAGAACTTCTGTAACTGTGGTTTCAGGCTACTAAGCTCTGCACTTTTTAAGCATAAACCTGTTTCGAGGTAACACTATATGAACAATATAACATTAGTACACATTCTTTCCATCGCTTTTATCCATTTTCAGTTTGTGAGCTTAAGAGATGTTTTTAATACTGAATGTAGTAATGGAAAACCACTGACATATAATTGGTGGCAGGAGAGTTGAGGATTGCAATCTGCATCTCAAAGGATGCTAGAGAAAAGATGAAAAATAATGTTCCCATAAGACTTTCCAATTGGCAAAGGCATCCTTCGTTGCCTAGGAGGGGAAAAAAGCAATGGCAGCCTTATCAAAGATTTTATTTTATTCTTTGAACTTGGGTTTTTTTCTTTTGGTAAACCTTTCTCATGGCACAGGTTAAATAGGCACGGAAAAAATGTAAGGATTGTGTCAGTACATAAAGATTGATAACATCTAACCAAAAAAACCCTGTTATCTAAACTTTAGATCATGTCTGCAGTCTGGCAGCAAGCACACAACGTTGCTAGATGATGTGCAGTTTTAGAATTGCTGGGTTTCAGCTGTTGAGAGGGATCTTGCTGAAGTCAAGAGGTTTGGAGGGTGCTGGTGGACGGGCCTTGGCCAGTCTGCAGAGCTCCACCTGTTGGCCAGCCCACGGAGCTGCCTCAGGCAGCAATCCCTGGGATCTGGGAATTTGGGATCTGCAGGTTTGATGAAAGCTGAAGGGAGAAACAGGTATTCCTAACAGCTTGAAATGGCTCCTGGAGAATAAGAGATGAGGGGGAATAACATAACAGTAATAACTGTCTCAGTGATCAGTTCATCAGGAACTGCATTGACAGGACAAGGAAGAATGGCTTCAGACTGAAAGAGGGGAAATTTAGGTTACATATATGGAAAAATTATTCCCTGTGAGGGTATCGAGGCCCTGGAACAGGTTGCCCAGAGAAGCTGTGGCTGCCCTATCCCTGGAAGTGTTCAAGGCCAGGTTAGACAGGGAGCAGCCTGGGATAGTGAACAGGAGTTGGCACAGAGTTGGAGCTGGATGATCTTTAAGCTCCTTTCCACCCCAGACCATTCTGTGATTCTGTGACAGAAGGCTGTGAGGTGATCTCTTGTTTTGCCTTAATGTAAAGCAAACAACATGAGGGGAAAGGTAATTCCTGTGAACTCTTCACTTGCAGGTATTGACTGGGCTCCCAAAAGCGACCGCATTGTGACGTGTGGCGCCGACCGCAATGCCTACGTGTGGAGCCAGAAGGACGGCGTGTGGAAACCCACCCTCGTCATCCTGAGGATCAACCGTGCCGCCACCTTTGTCAAGTGGTCTCCCTTGGAGAACAAATTTGCAGTGGGAAGTGGAGCTCGACTCATATCTGTGTGCTACTTTGAGTCTGAAAATGACTGGTGAGCTGTTTTTATATCTTTATGGTCTGCACGGGAAAGCTGAGCCTGGTGTTACCAGCTGAGCTGGTAACTGGGTTACTATTTTGCTAATTCCTAAAATATTAAAGGAATGTAGAGGGATGGCCTCATCAGTTCTTTTGTGGACTTTATTGTTTTGGGAAAAAGGTTCCCTCTCTTCTTCACTCTGGTGTAGCACCTAAAGGCCTTTGATTTTGCCTATTTTCAGGCAGTTCAAGTTGGCGTGGATGTGTTCTGCCTGACTGTCATAAACATATGTTGCTCTTCTAAAAGTGCAAGAATTTCTGCAGAGTAAAGATTTCTTTGCTACAACTGTATGTTTGAAAAAAGATAAATATTTCCTTCCCCCACCTCGTGCCAGAATGAATGAAGAAATCTTCACTCAAGTCTTTCTTCCATATCTATTATTTTGGGCCATTTCTTGTCATTAGAGGCTTGAGTCTGTCACATCTCCAGGGTGGTCTGTTAGAAGATGTCTGAGCTTGCCATTGACCTGTTCTGTGTTTTGTTATGTATTTTTATCACAGTTTATAGATTTCACACAGGAATATCACAAAATATTTCCACCATTAAGATTTTTCTCGTTTTGGCATCTAAACGCTTCTGATCTTCTCCCTTTGTAGCTGCACATGTTGGAGCTACGTTTGCTGTATCATCTGTAGGTGAAATCAGTGTGTGGAGTATCTCTCACTTTGGGTTACATAAACAGGCACAAAACCACAGGTGTCCTGTGTGCAGTCTGCCATGTGGAGATGAAAAACAATGACACCATCTGCAAAATACATTTTAAAGATTTTTTTGGACCTTTATGCTTTCGAGCATATTTACTTATCAATATTTTTCTCTGCCTCACTTGTCTGCAAAAGAATCAAAACTCCATATGCTAAAGAAAGATAATTTTAAAAATGTGAGCCTTAAAACTTGTGCCTGATGGAAGTAAAATAAAAGAAAAATCACCATCATCCCAAAGGCCATCAAGTGAATAATAGATTTCATTACTATTTTGTAAATAGTTCAGATAAACTAAATCTGCTGAGACATATTTAGGCCACTATTGATGCATTCAGCAGCAGGACCACTTTGCACTGCACTGCAGATAATTGAGATGGATGCACTGGTTGGATCACTGGCAGTCCCCCCATTTTCTTGTTGTGTTTTATAGTTAGTATATTATTAAACAGTAGAAAAGTCAATAGGCAAGAGATGTGACTGTAAAACTTGTTGGAAGGAGCTGGAGAAGGACTTGTACTTGGTGATCCATGAAAATAGGGCTGCTTAGCTCAGTGTCACAGTCACAGCTGACCTTGTGTTCACTGGGGGAAAGAGACCTGGCAATTCCTGTGCAAAATTCACATCAAGGAGTTCCATCTGGTGCATTATAAAAATTAGTTTGAAGGGGAATAGGACTTAGCTGAGGAGATACATATTTAATGAGTTTGTTCATAGTCTTTCAAAGTTTAATTGAGCTAACCATAAAGTTCACAGATTGCACAAGAGAACATGAAACATTTGTAGATGAAGTTTTTCCAAAACTGATGTGTTTAGTCGTTGACAAGGAGAGATCTTTTTGAGGAGTGCTTCATGGATTTCTGGGAATCAGGTAAAATATGTCCATATAAACTTTTAAATCTTTCTTTGGTTTGTTTTTATTTTAGGTGGGTGAGCAAACACATTAAAAAGCCCATTCGTTCCACTGTCCTCAGCCTGGACTGGCACCCCAACAATGTCCTGCTGGCTGCAGGATCCTGTGACTTCAAGTGCAGGTGAGAGAAACTAAAATATCTGTCTACAGTTTGGGTTACTGGATCAAATCAGTAGCTTGAGCATGTTGGTCAGCCATTTGCACTTGCTGTTAGAATAAAAGATGGCTCATTGTGTTGGTACCAAAGAAAGATGTCTAGCTCAAGAATGTTGGCTTTGATGCTGCTGTGTCCTGACTTTGGACTGCCAACATGGATCTGCTGCTGAATTCACACCTGAATTTAGGGAATTGGTGGGTTCCTTCCCAGCATTACACAGCAGTGTGTACTGAGGCTGAGAGCTGGTCATTAGGCTGAAGTTGGATTAGCAGGTGTCATCTTGTGGAACACCAACACTGCCAGTTAGAGGTTAAAAAGCAATATCCTAATGGTGCAGTCCCAAAATTCAGAGTATCTGGCCATTTCCAAAGGTGTTACCCCATCTTTTTGTTCCCTAACTTCCTTGTTTCCTCTCCTTTGCCTGTGCTGGCCCTAAAGCTCTCACACCTTTGTGGGGAGCGGAGTCAAGAAATTGATGCATCTGCAACTCAACACAATAAAAGAGAATTTTTGAAGATCATTAAAAAAAAAAAGCTGTTTAAAGCAGACTGGTGTGAGAGATGGATGGGGCAGACTTTGAAGCTAATTGTGAAATTACAGCATGAGGGATGGGCCCTGCAAACTGCTCTGTGCTGAGTGATTGGGGTCACTGCAGGGAAGTCTGCATGGGGAGTCTGCAGGGCCTGACTTGAATCCACATTGACTTAATCACTTGTACCTTAAATGATAATGAAAGCTTCTTTTCTTAAATTCTTTATGTAATAGGGCAATTTTTAAGCTTCAAAGTGTGTACTAAAAATGACTAAGGAGGAGTTGAAGGGGGAGGTGGGACTGACTATTGCAGTCCTTATTTCAGAATGAAAGCCTTGCATCTAAACCCCATCCTTTGATAGCTTTTCATGTAAGGAAAGATGTTAAATGGAACCTGGGAAGGAGGGGAGAGTTGTCTCCCCTTTCCTGCCTTATTTCCAGTTTTAATTACATAAACTGTATGTATTCAGTTCCTTTCACAAAAAAAGGTGATGTGAAACAGAAGCAGCTACTTTTCTCCTTACAGAAGTAGTCACTTTTCACATGCAGAAATTTTTTAATTTGGGTTCGTAGAGGACCTCAGGACTTTGACATTAGGTCACCTGGAATATGTGTGTGTGTGTCCAACCCAAACCATTCTGGGATTCTAGGATTCTTTCTCTTCCCCAAAACCATGAAAAACTATTCTCTTTTGTGAATGATGAGTACAGATCTCTGGAATTCCAGTTCTCCCTTCTGTTCCATATTAAAAAAAATAAAGATACCTGAAGTGGGCACCTGTTCTGATGGAAATTAGGAAATGGATCTGCCAGAGCCGCTGCCATGTAATAAGCAGCTAAGTGGGAAACATTTTGGGGAAAGAATGGAGGGCAAGAGGCTGCAAATTGCTGGGTGTTTTTTGGTGGTTGGCCAAGATAAATGAGCTCCCCTTACATTTATCTGAAATATACGTGTATCTATAGCTATGAACACCACATAAGTATGATTTCATGTTCTAGCTGTGGGAATGAAAGTAATTTCCCAAAGTTCTTTGAAGGCTGGGGCCTTCAAGCTGAGGTGATTTTGGTTTTAAAAGACAGGGAGACTTTAATAAGGGAAAAGACTTCTTGTATTTTTTTTTTAACTAACAGTTAAATTCAAGGTCTTCCCTACTTAGGTATGATTTTCCTGCTTTGTGTCAAAGGCTGTTGCTTTAAACATCTTGTCCTATTTCCATACATTAAGAGAACCATCCTTTTAGGTGGCTCTATAAAATTCAGTTTTTTAAAGGTTTTCATTAGATTATATTTAAACTGATAAAGCCAAATATATTTCCATACTTAATTCCCTGAAAATCTGTACCTAATATAGCTGCAGTTAAACCCTTCTCATTGCAAATGAGCAGCTTTATTGAGATAAGCACTTTGGAAGTGCTTACCCCGCACATACAAAAGATATAAAAAACAAGGAGAGGGGAGCTACATTTCCTTAAACTCACTATAAAATAATTCCTGTTTGTGTGTGACTGCAACCATGAATATTTGATCATAGTTTTTCATTTATACTGATTTTTTTTTTCTCTGGTAGTAGCATGGTGTAGCTGCCTTGCTCCTCCTGTTCAATGGACTCAAATCCTATGGTTGTGACGTCCCATTAAATTCCATGGTAACAGTCAAGAACACCATATTGTGGCATGTCTGAATCATGCAGAAGGAATTTGATGAAAGGGGGAGGCTTTCTGTTTAAACATATCTTGAAAATTGTAGTGCTGGGAAAAAAAAAACCCTATAAAAACACTGCAGTATTTCAGGTTTTCACGGCATTTTTGCAAAAATGAGCCGGAAGAAGGTGGCTCAGAGCCCCTTTGCTGGCATTAGAACATCACATTTCTTTCTTTGAAATCCTGCTAAAATGGGAATGTTCTTAAAAAGTGGGTAATTTTGTAGGTGTTTGTATTAGCTTCTAATTATACAGTGCCATTCCTGGGTTTTCTCTAACTGAAGGATTGACTCCGGAGAGCTGTTAGCACCACAAAAAGATGAAAGGGAAATCTTGGCACGGGGAAAAATGCACTGACAACGTGTATTTTTGTGCCATCTTCTGGAAAAAAAGGGAGAGGACTACAAGAACAGCATTTATGAGAAACCTGTGTGCTTTACACCCTTTGTACTGCTGCTTTCTCTCTGCACACTGCTGCTTCCAGGCTTGTTTAAAGACACCAAAATACTTTATTTTGGGAGAATCGGGACTCATCTCTCCACTTCCAACATGAAACGCATCCCATGCTCCCAGGAGCTTTGTTCTCTCTTTGTTCATGCTAGAATCTTTTTATTTGCAGGGTGTTCTCTGCTTACATTAAGGAAGTGGATGAAAAGCCAGCCAGCACACCCTGGGGGTCCAAGATGCCTTTTGGGCAGCTGATGTCGGAATTCGGGGGCGCGGGCAGCGGCGGGTGGGTGCACAGCGTGAGCTTCTCCGCCAGCGGCAACCGCCTGGCCTGGGTCAGTCATGACAGCACTGTGTCAGTGGCTGATGCCTCCAAAAACATGATGTGAGTATCCCCTTGATGGTATTATTAGCCTGATGATCCTAAAGGTCTTTTCCAACCTTAATGATTCTGTGATTCTGTGTGGAATATCGTGCTCGCGAGCATGTGCCTCTCTTGCCTGTTTTACTGTAGATTCCAGGAGTCTCTTTGAAGCTTATATAAATGTAAATATTCTCTAAATAAGGTTGGTTCTGGGAATTTTAGATTATATCATTTAAATTCTTTGTAAGAATCCTTCAGTGAGGGTATAGCCAGTTTGTTTTGGGGGAAAAAAGAGTCATTTGGGAAAAAAAGGTATATTCAGTAACTGGGGAAACAATATTTCCTTTTACAAAACAATATTTGCAATACAAAATATTCCAAACAATATTCCCAATTCAAATGTCATAGTTCTTCCAGCACACTTACATTAGACTAAAACTTTTTATTACAAATTACAACCTTCTGGTGTCACCACAGGACAGCCAAGCTACCCTGACTTTTCCAGTAATCCTTGGATGGGAATGGTGCCTATTTTTTGTTAGAGCCGAAAATGAGAGGTTTCAATGAATCCCTCTAACAAATGTTCTTGTGCTCAGGGTTTCACAGCTGAAAACAGAGTTCCTCCCACTCCTGAGCGTGTCCTTTGTCTCTGAGAACAGCGTGGTGGCAGCTGTAAGTGTCTGCTGTTTCCTCCTTGTAGAGCTTTGTCGTGTTTTGGAGGGGGAGGAAACCCCGTATTTTGCACAGCTAATAGTAACAATAAAGCTCTGCCCCAGTGTCAGTGTTTGCATTTGGAAGGGCAGGGTGGGAATGCTGAGCTGGTGTTTCCTAACGGGTGTTTGGTTGCAGGGCCACGACTGCTGCCCGATGCTCTTCAACTGTGACGACCGTGGCTTGCTGACCTTCGTTTCCAAACTCGACATTCCCAAACAGAGCATCCAGCGCAATATCTCCGCCATGGAACGCTTCCGGAACATGGATAAAAGAGCCACCACGGAAGATCGTAACACCACCCTGGAGACCCTGCACCAAAACAGTATAACGTGAGTGTCCTGCTGCCAGCATGAGGACAGGGAATGTTCTCCATGGCCAGTGGGTTTCTCAGGATGTCCTGCAAAACCCTCAGATTTGCTGTACCAGAAGGGTGTAACTCTAATCCCTTTTTCCTTGCGGTCTTTCCCTAACAGCTCTCTCTGTTTCTGGGATTTACGTGGGTGCTGGTGAAGTTAATCATTGACATGGCTACAGCTGTTTGCTCGTGGTTAATGTGTTGTGTACCTTGGACACTGCTTATCTTATCAAATAAGTGCATAGTTCCCAAGAGGCTGCTGGCACTGTGCAAAATCCAGTCAGCAAAATCCACCTGAAACAGGAATTCACATCCCAGCTTCCTATTTCAGATGTTAGTGCCTTGTGTATTTATTTACTGTATTTATTTCAGTTTGTTTTCAAAGTGAAAGAGGGGAAATTTAGGTTAGATATACAGAAAAATCCTTCCCTCTGAGGCTGGGAAGGAGGCCAGGTTGCCCAGGGAAGCTGTGGCTGCCCCATCCCTGGAAGTGTCCAAGGCCAGGTTGGATGGGGCTTGGAACAACCTGGGATAGTGGAAGGTGTCCCTGCCCATGGCAGGGGGGTGGGACTGGATGAGCTTTAAGGTCGTTTCCATCCCAAACCATTCCATGATTCTGTTAGTCAAAAGGATTGATTCAGGTTAATTGGGTAAAATATCTTTCCATTTAAAAAATTATGTGATCCCAAAGGATGTTAAGCAATTTCTCTTTATTTAAGGAAAGCATTTAGTCTCACCAAGCCCTTAAAGAGCTTCCAGCATCCTTTTCTTTGCTTATTTTTCTGAGGCATTCTACCAAGAATCTAGTGTAGGCTCTGGTATAGTCATGTTTCCATCTGAAAGAGTAGGAGTAGAATTCAACCCAAATTTCCCAGTTTTCTGGCTCTCTGGAATGGGTGTTGGAGCTCTCATTCTCTGTTTGCAGCCAAGTGTCTATTTATGAGATAGACAAACGGGATTGTCGGAAATTCTGCACCACCGGCATCGATGGAGCAATGACCATCTGGGATTTTAAGGTAAAAATGTGCTTTTACTACCATGTTTATGTGAACTAGCTGGGGTGGTGGGGTTCTTCTTTTGATCTCTTGAGTATCAACTCCTGGGGCTCAGCCCCAAGCCAGGTTTTATTAGCAGCAGGAAATCCAGACTGGAATATTCAAAACCATTAGTGAAGTCAATAAGAAAAACAGATCCAAGAATCAGCATAAATGCAGATGCAGTTTTTTTAGCAGATGGTGCTAATACAGACTTACTTTTTAAATTGAATTACTTAATGTCCCTGTAGGAATCCCCTTAATTCTTTCCTTCTCCAGCCTCAGCCACAGTTGGGCTGGAACAATTCGTACAACACAACCCTCTTCCTCTTCCTGCTCCCATCCCTTGGGACTCTGCTCATTGTCCTGCTGCAGAACATGGTCCTGTCCTCTCAGAATTAACTTAGCCAAGGAGTAAGAAGTTGCCTCTAACAGCTGGAAAATACAATATTGAAAATCCTAGAAGAATGTAATAATTTCTATGCTTGCTTTGCTCAGGCCTGGCCAACAGAGGTCCCTGTTGGTCTTCCCAAAACTGGGATATGGGATCTGATTTAGGGAAGGAATAGATTGTCTCTGTTCTGTGGTCCCAGAGTGCTCTGGTGGAGACAGGAGCCAAACATGAAGTTGAGGTGATCTCTAAGCTGCTTTAGTTCAGTCTCAGGTCTGTATCACTGGTCTGCACATGCCTGAGTTTGAAAGGAATGACCATTGGGGTCTCTGTCTCTTGAATTAGGAAGAAATCCTTTAAGAAGAAATTCTTCCCTGTGAGGGTGGGGAGGCCCTGGCACAGGTTGCCCAGGGAAGCTGTGGCTGCTCCATCCCTGGAAGCGTCCTAGGCCAGGTTGGACAGGGATTGGAGCAACCTGGGATAGTGGAAGGTGTCCCTGCCCATGGCAGGAGGTTGGAACTGCATGATTTTCAAGGTCCCTTCCAACCCAAATCGTTCTGGGATTCTGTGACTGAGTCTAATTTCAAGTACTCATGGTTTTTACTTGGTTTTGTTAGCATTTACACTGAATTATTTAACCCGAGCTACTGCAGCAGATTGTGATCAAGATTTTTTTTCTCTCCTTCAAGACTTTAGAGTCCTCCATCCAAGGGCTACGAATCATGTAAAGATGGATTTCCATGATCTAGCAGGACAAACTGCTTGACAGAATGCAGCTCCCACATCTGCACGAACCTGAAAAGGGAGGAGGAGGAGGAAGGTGAAATATTTGGAAACACAGAGAAAATACAGCTTGGCAGATTTTCTTTTGAATCTAAATTTGGTGAATTGTGTTGGTTTCAAAATCAGCTGTGATTGTTCTTTTTTTTTTTTTTTTTGGTTGGTTGTTTCATTCCATTCTTTACCAAAGCTGCTCCTTAAGTAGTTTATTGCAGGAAGTTATGAATCACTAACTTAAAAGGGGAATTTTATGTAAATTGTCTGCTAGAAATAATAATAATAATAATAAAAAAGAGAAAAACTGATTCTTTGTTTTGACGCTTGTTGGCAGTGATTAAAAAAGGGATGTTAAGGATATTGGGAGAGAGACAGAGTGGGGAAGACCCTGCACTGATATTTTATGGCCTTAAAACAGGAAAAGTTCATCTTAACTGAAAGGTTCTCAAAGTTGACAGATGAAGACCCCGAGTTCTGATGATCTGGGTGTGAGGATTAGATGAGCTTCTTCCAGGAGAATTGTTCCCTTGAAGTGATGATTTTGGAGGATGAATGATTTTATCCTACTACTCTTCATTCTGTCTGCCTTGCATTTAATCCATAATAACAGCAAATTGATTTTTATTGTCTGCTCAGTGAGTCACAGTTTTCCAAAGGTGAATGACCAGAATTATTTGTAGTTGCCTTTGGGTTTGGTCCCAAGCCTGCTCCCAGGGCAGTGCCCGGGGGACAGGATGTAAGGCTCTGTGTGGAAAGTGAGACAAAAATCTGTTGAGCCTGGGGAAGACAAATTAAAAGCAAATCACTTTGTAAGTCTGTGAAGCTGCAAGGCTTGGGAATCACCATCTCTGGAGGTGTTCATGGATGTGGCACTCAGTGCTCTGGTCTGGTTGACAAGGTGGGGATTGGCCACAGGTTGGATTTGGTGGACTTGGAGATCTTTTCCACCCTCAGTGATTCTGGGATTCTGCGTCCTGTTAGAGCTGAGCTCTCGGGCTGTAAAACCCTGTATGTGTAATGACTGGTGGGCAAATGAAGTTCAAACCAGAGGTGTCAACGTAGTCTGGCTTCTGTGCTGATCCTTTGTCTCCAGGTACCTTTTGCAGTTCAGCTCTGAGCCTCAGGAGCTCATGGAGGCATTTGCACACAACTTACTTTATTCACAGGGTGTAGTTTCTCCTCCCTGTGTTGCTGCCTTGCTGTGCTCCGAGGGGATTAGCTGGCTCATGGCATTGCTTTACAAGGCCTTACGTTGTTATTTCTGCCAAAAATGCAGAAGTGTCTTAGAAAAAACCCGATGACTAAATTTACCACTTCCTCTGGAACCCAGAGTTGCTTCATACCCTGCTCGTTTCTCAGCTCGGGGGGGCTGGAAGGGGAGGGTGGAAGATCAGCTCGGAGTGGCACACCTGTGCTCACATCCTTTGTGTCCAGTGTGAGTGGGAATTCCTGGGCATGGTGAGGGAATCACAGCACTGGGCTCTTGGCACATGTTTGTGGAGCTGGGATTAGTATTTTCCCTCTGGAAGGGATGTTCTCAGCTATCCCAGGGCTAGCTGCTGGCTGCGTGTGCTGATGTTACACACTGCCTCATAGGCTCTTGGGGCTGAGCAATGGGGCTCTGCACAAGCAGGAATGCCAGGGAATGCTCACTGGAGCCTGCCTGAAACACACTCCACCCAGAGAATCACTGTGGTTCATCACCCACCCTGCCCCACCCGCAGAGAAAACATCACCAGAAGTGTCCCCATGTCCCCAGTGCCTGTGCAGTGGGACAGTTCCTCTACAGCCTTCTTGAGGATGTGACGTGCTATGGGGGCAGGAGGATCTTCCCACTTCTGAAACAGAAGCAAAAGCTGGTAAAGGGTTTGGGCAAACATGAACTGGGTCTGGCAGAGGCTCAGCAGGGCTGAGCCTCTATCGCTGACCTCCATGGTGCCAGATTTTCCCCCCTGTGCTGTCAAGCCTTGGAGAGCCCCAAGTAATATTCAAAAGCAGTGGAGGCAGCTTGTGGCACTCCTTAGCACAGGCTCAGGCTGGAGCAGCCTGGAGATGGGAGCGATGAGGATAGGGGATGGCAGGCGAGGGACAGGGGTCACACTGTCCTCTCCCTTCCCTTAGTAATGTACCCCAAATCCTCCTGCAGAAGTTAAAACCAGCCCACAGTTCATTCCCATCCCTGCCCGGGTGCCATTTCAGGATCTCCCTGTGTCTGCAGGGATCAGAGCAACACACATGAAATGAAGCACAGCTATGGATGAGGACCAGGAGCGAGGGGCTGCCTGCTCTGTGGCAACACACCCCCCCCCTCCTTCACCTGCAGCTGACCCCTCGCGTGGGGATCGATTCTGCAGCTCAGACAGTTCCAGGTTATTGTATCCAAATCCTGCAGCTGAGAAGAGATCCTGCCCTCCCTGTAGGGACCCCAGCATGCTGCTGTGCCAGTGCTGTGACATCACTCAGAGAGGGAAGGGGTGAGTGCATCCCGGCGAGAATGGGATAAAATTTAGTTGCTCTGAAGTAGGAGGGGTGGTTGTCTGGTGCGTGGGGACACGGGCATGGTGACCGCAGCCAGCCTGGGACTGGGGCCCACTGGGCTCTGTGGGATGCAGGAACCAGCAGCAGCTGCTGCCGAGGGCAGCCGGATCCAGGCTCCGCGGGGTCCTGCGGATCTCCCCGGCCGTGGGAGGCGATGCTGACGGGCATCTCGCCCCGCGTGGGCTCCAGGCACGGCTGTTCCCTGGTGGGGGCCAGCACTGGCATCGGGGGAGTCCCCATCCCTCCGAAACGCATCGGGAGCCGGGGGTGAACAAGACTCCCGCTGCCAAGGGAGACGACGGGAATCCTTCCCTTCTGTTCTCCTGGCTGTGCTCTTCCCTGGAGCACCCAGGGCGAGTTGCCCACGTCCCACCGAGCGGCCGGGAGCACCCCGGGGCCGGGGGCCCCGTCCACGTGCGGCGATGCTGGAGCGGCCTGGCCCGCAGGCACAGGGGCAGGGCGGCCGCAGAGCTGCTTTGCGCTCCCCCAACGCCCACGTAAGGAAGTGGTTGCATTTCTCGGAGAGGAAAAGGGAAGTCAGGCTGCCTCGGCGGGGCAGGCACAGCTCCCGCCGCTCGCTCCGGGCTCCGTTCGTGTCGACTGCCCAGAGTCCATGAACGAGCCCCGCCGTCCAGGAACCGAGCCCAGCCCGCCCTGCCCGCGCTGCCCAGCAAGGTAAGGCAGCTCTGCTACCCCCGCCAGGACCTGGGGCTGTCCCATGGGGCTGGGGCTGTCACCGCTCCTGGCGCTCACACCCTGCTCCAGGGTTCGGGGGGTATCCCCGGGCTGGGGTCAGGGGGGTGCAGGCAGCCCCTTGCCCCGTGCGAGTTTCACTGTCGCTGCGTTTTGGATGTTTTGGGGTTTTCTCCCAGCCTCGGGAGCAAGTTTGAGGGTTTTTTCTCTTGCCGGCGTTCTGACAGCTCTGGCGGGGTGGAAAGAGTCCTCCTGTGGGGGTCCCGTCGGGGTTGGTGCCGGCAGAGGCAGAGCTGCCGCAATCTGTCCTCTCCTCCTCGGGAATCAGCTGCTTCCCGCTTTGCCCGGCGCGAGGAAGAGGAGGGTCAGAGCGCCCTCCGTCTGCTCTGGGACGGGGGTGTCCCCCCAGGGCCAGGCTGGCTCATGCGGTACCCCCCACCAACACTGGGGACTGAGGACGGGTGTCCCCAACCTGGCTGGCAGGAGCAGGGAGGGTGACACCTTCGGATGCCACAGGGAGCAGAGAGGCTTCCGGGGGTCGGTATTGGGGTCTTGGTGGTGCAGGGGTCCACCACAGTGTCTGGGGAGAGTTTCAGGGGGTCCCAGCTCCCAGTGGGATCCTCACTGGATGCAAACCCACCTCCTGCCACCCCGCCAGGCTCGTAAAAACCCAAACTCCAGCTCCTCTGGTGTGTGGGTTCCTCCCGGGACTGGGAGGAGCCCCCGGCACTCGCTCTGCCAAGGTTTGGTTATCTCCTCCGAGGATGTTTCCGAACTGCTCGGACTGGCCTGCGAGATAACGGAGCTGCTCCAGCTCCCAATCCCGCCCTGTCTGGCCCTCGGAAAATTCCCATTTTCCTCCCTCAAGAGCCCCTGGGTTGGGGGGGAAGGGGGGTAACCACAGCTCCTCTGATGATCTTCCCAGCTGGGGAAGGGGCTGCCGAGCCCCCGTGGATCACTCCAGGGCGGGAGCAGGATTCAGCCAGCGGAGCAGCAGCAGGGAACTGGCTGCAAAGGGGCTGTGGGGGAAATGAAACAACACCCGCTGCAGGCAGCGGCCAAGGCCCTCACAGCCCTCACTCCTTCCCGTGTCTGGCAAAGGCTTCCGGCCGTGGCACGGCAGCTGAACTCATCCCTTCAGAGTGGCACTCAGCAAGGGAGCAGCAGGACCCCCAGGAAGGAGGATTTATGCCTCTGAGCCCCCAAACCACCTGGAAAAAGAAAAAGCATTGCTGTTTTCTTAGTGTCGAATCCGGAAAGCACCTCGGTGCATCCTGCCTCCCATCCCTCCTCCAGGGAGCCCTTTCAGCCGGGTCCCCATTTCAGCCAAATCCCTTTTTCACACATTTTTGCTCTCCTTATCTCTTGCAATGCCAATAGCAGTGTCCCTGTCACTGATGATTTTGTCTGTCCCTCGGGTGCTGCTCCATCCACAGGGCTCAGGGCAGAGGCTCGTGGTGGCAGCAGCTTTGTATCCTCCTTGGGACACCCTGTGCCGTATCCCAGGAGGATCGGTGGGGCTGGGATAGGGCAGCTGCCTCCTCATCCATGCCCATGCCCTTGGCCAGGGGATGTGTGATAGCAGGGCTCGTGCCCTGCATCAGCACTGGAATTTCTCCACATGCAGAAGGCAGGTGATGGAGCTCCTCGGATTTTCTTTTCCCCAGCCCAGGGACGGAGCTTTGCTAGGAGGGACTTTTTTCCTTCCCCTGTAGCGTTTTAACTGCCAAAGAAAACGGGACGTGTTCAGGGAGTTCCCAAAATAGCCGAGAGCAGGCTGTGAGTAATCCCCGTCTGCCACTCCCTGGCGAGGTGTTTCCCTACATCCCTGCGGTCCCTCGGCCCGATGGCCAAGGGGCTGTGACGCTGCTCGGAGCCCTTCCCGGTCCCGTGGCACCTGGAGCGGGCTTGGGGCAAACTGCTCCATCCCATGACACCGGAGCAGTTGGGGACCAGCAGGAATGGTGGGAGCTCAGCCAGGAGAAGGGATTAGTCCTGAGGGCTGAGCACTGATGGGATGGAGGTGCCTCCATGGGGCTTTGGCTCTTCCTAAATGAGGGACGGGGAAGGGGCAAGTGGATCTGGCCCTGCTGGGGTGGAGAGAGGAGGTGCTTCCCGTGGTGGGACCCCAGGGATGCACATGGGGCTGCTGGCACTAGGATCCTGGTGTTCCCAGCCAGCTCCTGCCCAGCAAGCTCCAGCCAGCTAGAGCAGGATGACAGCAGGGTTTAGAAGTTCCTGGAAATGGGCAGTTTCTGAGCTTGGAAATCCTCAGGGAAACCCTCTCCCCGGCAGAGGAGGGATGCAGAGGGCTGCAACACAGGGCTGATGGGGAGGATCACTCTGTGAGGCTGGGAGCTGGGATCTTGTCCCTGGGCCTGCAGCAGGATGTCATGACAGCCTGGGGGTCTCTCCCTGTCCCCAGCCCGTGAGCCATGGCCTACCACAGCTTCCTGCTGGAGCCCATCAGCTGCCATGCCTGGAACAAGGACCGCACCCGTAAGTACGGCTGGGGCACCCCGAAATTCCCAAGGACATCCCGAGGCACTATCCTGGCTAAACATCCCTGTGGTGGGTGGTGCTCTCGGGACAGGGCAGTGCTGGCTTGGGGCTGGGTTTGGGGAAGCAGATCCTGCCACGGGCAAATTTGGGGGCTGGGACAGCACATATCCCCCGTGTCCCCTGGTCCAACTGCCGGGACAGAGCCTGGCACAGGGGTGCCAGCACAGCGTCCGGCCCCGAGGCACCGGCAGGGGAGGGACGGACACGGAGCAGAGCCGGGTGATTCACGGCCGATGGCATTTCCCGACCACGGCCCGGGGGATGTGGGAGAACAAAAAGGGCTTTCTCTGCTGCGGCCGGAGCGCCGGGCAGGCGGGGCGGAATGGATTTGGGAGCTGTGCACCCGCAGCCGTCCTATTCCATCCTATCCCATCCTGTCCTGTCCCATCCCACCAGCTCCATGGGACCGCACTGTAGGGAAGGGAAGACACTGGGCTGTGGGGTGCTCCCTTCCCACAGGGACAATTTGCAGCATCAGGACAGTGCAGGACCAGGGCTGGGGGGCTTGGTGGGACCCCGCCAGGCAGCTGGGGCTCAGTGAGGAGGACCTGGAGCCCAGGAAGGGGTGGGTGGGTGCTGGTTGGCCCTGCGGAGCCTGTGACCCAGGGGAGGGCTTTGACCCGGCCACTGTCACTCCCAGAGATCGCCCTGTGCCCCAACAACCACGAGGTTCACATCTACCGCAAGGACGGGGCCAAGTGGAGCAAAGTCCATGAGCTGAAGGAGCACAACGGGCAGGTGACAGGTGAGTCCCAGCTGGCAGAGGGGACAGGGACAGAGAGGGTGGGTGGCCCTGTCCCAGAGCTGCTCCCAGCCCCGCTCGTGGCACTGGCACCCTCTGGATGGGAGTTGTGCAGGGGTGGAGGAGAATGGAGCAGGTTGTGTCCAGCTGAAGGCAGCCAGGGGTGAGATGGAGAGGGATGAGGTGGAGGGAGGGAGGAAGGGAGGGATGGGAAGGGAGATGGATGGATGGATGGATGGATGGATGGATGGATGGGAGAAATGGGGTGAGATGGATTGGGGTAATGTGGGATGAATGGGAAGGGAAGGGATGGTGTAGGGTGGAATGAGAGGAATGGATGGATGATGGATATATGGGAGAGATGGGTTGGGATGGGATGGAACAGTGTAGGAGGCATGGGAATGGGTGGGGTGGATTGAGATGGATGGATGAGAGAGATGGGGTGGGATGGGTTGACATGGAATGCTTTGAGGTGGGAGGGATGGGAAGGGATGGTGTGGGGCAAAGAGGAGCTGTGGAGCAAAGACCACCCAGAACAACCACACCTTCAGACATCCCCCAGCCCTGAGTGCCACGCCCCCATTCCCATTCCCATTCCCTTTCCCGTGGCTCCCTGGGCCACCATCACCCCACTCTGCCTTCCAGGCATTGACTGGGCCCCTGAGAGCAACCGGCTGGTGACATGTGGCACTGACCGCAACGCCTACGTGTGGACCCTGAAGGGCAACGTCTGGAAGCCCACCCTGGTCATCCTGCGCATCAACCGCGCCGCCCGCTGCGTCAAGTGGTCCCCCAAGGAGAACAAGTTCGCCGTGGGCAGCGGCTCCCGCCTCATCTCCATCTGCTACTTTGAGCAGGAGAATGACTGGTGAGGCTCTGGCACGGCCTCAGTGGGTCTGTCCTGGGGGAACAGGAGGGGGCATGGATGGATGGATGGATGCATGCATGCATGGATGGGAGATGGATTGGGAGATAAGAGACTGGAGGAGCTGGAAGTGGAGACAGATGGGAAAATGGAGGGATGGACTCCCCATGCCCAAGCTCCTACTGCAGGACAGTGACCCAGGGCAGCTCCTGGGGCATTTGGAACCTTGACCAACCTCAGCCAGCCCCCCAAAATCACAGGGGGCTCTGAGGGTGGTGATGCTGCCCCTCTGCTGCCAAACCCTCTCCACACAGGTGGGTTTGCAAGCACATCAAGAAGCCCATCCGCTCGACAGTGCTCAGCCTCGACTGGCACCCCAACAATGTCCTCCTGGCCGCTGGCTCCTGCGACTTCAAGTGCAGGTGAGGAGCAGGGGGTGGATGACCGGGGGGCCTGAGGCAGGGGGACCCTCAAGGATGGGTTGGGGGCCCAGCTTCACCTCGGGTGCTGTTTGGAGCAGGGAATGGAGCACAGGGGAGATGCAGGGAGGTCTGGGGACCATCCCAGGGATACAGCACACAGGGGAGGCAGGGGGACACTCCACGGGCTCTGCCAGGAAACTGAGTCACACAACTGAGGTAAGGGGCAGGGATGAAGGTGGTGCAAGTCCTGCATCTGGGGACACATGACAAGCCAAGGCTCTTCCCCTCCCAGGATCTTCTCAGCCTACATCAAGGAGGTGGAGGAGCGGCCCAGCCCCACACCCTGGGGCTCCAAGATGCCCTTTGGGGAGCTGATGTTCGAGTCGAGCAGCAGCTGTGGGTGGGTGCACAGCATCTGCTTCTCGGGCAGCGGCTCCCGCGTGGCCTGGGTGAGCCATGACAGCACCCTGTGCCTGGCCGACGCCGGCAAGAAGATGGCGTAAGCACAGAGGGCTGGAGACAGGAGGGGGCTTGGGGGGACTGGGGGAGGCTGTGCTGGGGGTGGCAGCAGGGGTTGACCCCCAAACTGACACGGGGATGGAGGTGTTCGGGTTGGGTTGGGCTGAGAGCCATCCCAGAGTGTTCCTGCATGTGGGTGGGGGAGATGGAAGGGTTCAGCTTCAGGAGCTGGGATAGCCCTAGAGCATCCCTGGAGCATCCCTGGGTATCTCTGAGCATCCCTGAGTATTCCCTGAGCATCTCTTTACCTGGGTGGGGGAAGTAGAGGGGTCCAGCCTCAGGAGCTGGCATAGCCCTGGAGCAGCCCTGGGTATCTCTGACCATCCCTGGATACTCCCTGAGCATCCCTGTACGTGGGTGTGGGACATAAAAGGGCTCAGCCCCAGGAGCTGGGGAACCCCTGGAGCAATCCCCAGATCACCATGGGTGGAGGAGGTGGTGGCTCCCACCCATGTGATGAGCTGTGCCAGTCTCAGCACCGCGGCTGAAGCTCAGCTCGTTGCTCACACCTCACAGTGTTGCCTCCCTGTGCACCGAGACCCTCCCCCTGCTCGCTGTCACCTTCATCACCGAGAACAGCCTGGTGGCCGCGGTGAGTCCGGGCGGGGGCACGGGGTGGGTGCTGTGGCTGAAGCTGGCCAGAGGGAGCTGAGCAGGTTGGGGTTGTTCCCCAGGGCCATGACTGCTGCCCAATGCTGTTCACCTATGAGGAGAGCCAGGGCACCCTGACCTTTGGGGGGAAGCTGGACGTCCCCAAGCAGAGCTCCCAGCGCGGCCTCACCGCCCGCGAGCGCTTCCAGAACCTGGACAAGAAAGCAAGCTCGGACACGGCCAATGCCACCCTGGACACCCTGCACAAGAACAGCATCAGGTGTGGGCTGGGGACAAGGGCGGGGAGGGACAGGCTTGGGGTCATCTCCGGGGCTGCTTGGGGCTGATGATCCCTGAGCATTCCCTGGGTGTGCTGCTGTCCAGCCCAGGAGCTTGGACAGCCCTGGAGCATCCTTGCATATCCCCAGAATGTCCCTGAGCATCCCTGCAAGTGGGAGGGAGAGACTGAGGTGCCAGCACCAGGAGCTGCGACAGCCCTGGGTGTCCCTGAGCTTCCCTGGGTACTCCCAAGCATCCCTGGGTATCCCCAGTGCCTTCCTGCACATGGGTGGGAAAGATGAAGGGGTCCAGCCCCACTCCCACCCATGGCTGCCAGGCAGCTCCAAGGGCTCTGAGGGCTCAGCAGCGACCTAGGACTGATTCCCACTCCCTTTTTGCACCCACAGCCAGATCTCAGTGCTGACGGGTGGGAAGGACAAGTGCTCCCAGTTCTGCACCACGGGGATGGACGGTGGCATGAGCATCTGGGATGTCAAGGTAAGGAATCCTCAAGGAGGCCCTGGGCTGGGAGTACCCAGCATTGAACCATCTTCCCTCCCAGTTCCCCACCTTTCAGCTTCCCAACCACCTCCGGTTTCTTTGGGACGCAACAAACTGATAAACACCTTCCTGTTTTGTTTCAGAGCCTGGAGTCAGCGCTGAAGGATCTCAAGATCAAATGAAGGAGCCATCCAGGAAGGGCATCCACGCTTCCAGCTGCCCCTGCTCTGCCCCCTGCCTGCTGCTCTCTGCCACTCCCCCCCCCCCGTGCCACATGACTGGCCCACACTGCCACCAGTGCCTGTCCCCGCTGCCAGCCAGCCCTGGTGGCTGTTTCCAGACAAAGAAAACCATTTTTCTTACTATTTTTTTTACCATCCTTCCCGATGCTGGTCATACATTGCTTGGAGAAATAGCAAATAAAGGATTTTCCTCGATAAATCAAAACTTGTTTTTTGCACTTTTTTAGAGCAAGTTCAGTGCAAACACAGTTGTGATCAGGGAAGATCACGGTGCTGCGCCACATCTCACCACAGGTGGTCACGTCCTCTCTGCCACCAGTGCTGAGGGTGAATTGGGATCGTGGGGATAAGGGGAATGTCACTTCCCCATTCCCTGCTTTAGCATTATGTCAAACCAGGATTGGTGTTAGGGAAAAGGGAGTGGAGAGGATGGAGGTAGCCAGGGAGCACAGGTTTCCTATTGTCTGAGTCTCCCTGGTAACGTCCTGTCAGGTGAGCAATTCCCAAACCTGGAGCCAGCTCACAGACCTTGGGCTGCCGAACTAATCCTGCCCCTTTCCAGCCAGTTACCACAGGAGCAGATCAGTCCCAATACCGCCCACGGCCTGGGAAGGGAGCACTGGCTGGCAGAGGGACAGTGACATTTAAGTTCTGCTCCAGCCCTCAGTTAGTGGGAGGTGTTACTCTGAGATTTTCCCACCTATTTCCATCTGTTTACAAGCCTCAACCTCTCCCCCTGCGACTCCTGCCCTGCTCCATCCCAGGCATCAGCCCAAAAACTCCCCCTGTCCTGCCCCATCCACCTCCCTCTGCTCCAAGGATCACCCAAACTTCCCGTGTCAGGCTGTCCACCCCATCAGTTCTTCCCTCTCAGAGCTGACAGCACAGGCACCTCTCCTGGTAGCACTTGCTCATCCTTCCACAGCTTCCTGAGGATATTTCCTATCCCAAATCTAGGCTTGGTCTGAGCTGTGGCTTGAGCCAGCAGCTCACAGTGACATTCCCTGGGGCACAGTCCTGTGTCACACCCTCGTGCCAAAGTCCCTGCAGCCAGGCATGGACAGGGTGACACAGAACAAATCCCCTTTTTCATCCTTAATCTCCACAGCTGTAACCCCCTCTCCCAGTGACTTCCACTGCTCCAAGCCCTGGGGCCGTATCTCCTCCAGCCTTTGGGGGAGTGAGTCTGAGAAGCACTGGTGTCCCTGAACAGGCTGGCAGCAGGACTCCCAGACCCCTGGGGCACAGCAGGCTGGAGCATGTCCCCTCCAGAGACATCTGAGATGGGGTGACAGTGCGGTGACTGCCCTTCTGACACAGAGACTAGGCCAGACAGTGGCCTGAGGGTAATTGTTTCCTCCACCCTGGTAAACAGATTGTGCAAGACATCCATCAGAATCAGCAGGAAAAGCTTTTCCCTTCAGGCTGCGTGTGCTGATGGAGCTCCTGAACCCTGAACCAAACTCCACACCACAACCAGCAGCCCCCAAGCTGCAGCTGTGCCTCCCCCAGGACCCCTCCCCAGCTGTGCCCTTCACACACACACGAGGCCACAGCAGTTCTGATAACTTACAGTTTAATCAGCCAAATATACAAGTTCTCTTGGTGGTTTTTAAACTTGATCAAGTTTGGTTTTTTCTTTTGTTTTTTTCCATCTGGATCTGACACAATAAATGTTGTTTTTCTCCTTTAAACAAAGGATGATGTGGTTAAAAACTGGCACTATCCCTAATAAGGAGGAGAAAAAGAAAATGAAGAGGAGGGAAAAGGGGAGACTGGCTGCAAGAAAGGAGGGATGAATCCGGGAAGGAACGGCACTCCAGAAGTCCATGAAGTCAGGCTCCCAGCTTATACTGCAACACCCTGCAGCACAACTTGATGGGCTCTTTGCCAACTGGATTCCTCAGATACATTATCCTTTGGGATTTCATACCAAGTCAGTTCCCCACCCCATGCCCCACCCCACGACCCCACAATCTATTTTCTTGCAATCTAGTATTTGAAGCACCTCCCCTCCCACACAGCTCCCTCCCACCCTGCCCCCCCCCACCGTCTACGAGTTCCTGATCCTAAAAACAGCAAAAACATTCATGTTTCCGAACTGTTACAGGGAATTGCTGTCCAGCACAGCTCTGCACTGCAGAGAGCAGCTGCCCCTAACCCCAAATGGAAATCTGTGCCAGGATGAGGACAAACACATCGTCAGTGTCTCTTGGAGGTGGAGGTGAGGTCGATGCTGCAGGACGCTCTGCGTGGCATCGATGGAAGGCGACACGACAGAGCTCCTGGCAGGACCAGGCACAGTTCCCTGGCGTTTCCTCCTCTTGCATGGCCTGTGCTTACTTGTTAAGGGATAGTGACTGCAGTCTTTTACCTGCCATGGCTGCTTCATCTTTTGCTGGGGAGGAAAACAACAGTTTCATCATTTCATGCTCAGGGACTGGGGGTGGATTGGCAGCCCCGGGGATCAAAATCCTGCCAGTTGGGTAATGGAAAAAGTCCCACCCTTCCCACCAATTTCTCAGAGGTAAGAGGCACAGCTCCTCTAGTATGTTCCCTTCTATCCCTGGCCTCTCTCCAGGTGTCCACAAACGAACTGATGCCCAAATTTCTCTGTGGAAGCCACCAAGGAGCTGTGTTCAGACTTCTGGTTCACACCTCCCAGGGAAAGGCCAGGAAGGGAAGGAGTGCTGTGTGAATTCCCTGGGCAGTTCAGATCCCCACATGCAAAGCAGATCAATCACCCAGCACAAGGAGCCTCCCAAACCCCTAAACTGGAGCCAGAATTGCCTGGGAGGCAGGGGACAAGATGGATATGAAGAGCAATTCCCTTCTCTCCTCCCCTGCTCCAGTGCCCAAGTACTTGTTTATAAAGCAAGAGTTTTATGAGAGGGAAACAGCTGAGCCCGGTTCTGCTGAAGGGAGTTGATGACACTCAGCAACACCGCACAGGCTCAGATGAGGCATGTGTGGCATGTGGCATTGTGCCTCTTGGCACTGCAGCCATGGCATGGAGAGGTAGGAGAATATGATTAATTATTCTCTAACCTTTTCTTTCTTCTTCTTTCTTTCTGGCAGCTTCTTCCCTTTGCTTCCGAATGATGGCTAGTCGGGCAAGGTCTGCCTTGGCTTGCTCTGTTTTCCCAGCTAGGTGCATTTTCATGTATCTTTCTTTTGCCTTTTGCTTCTCTATTTCCTCTCTGTACAAGAGAAACACAACAATCACCAGAGTATCCAGGAAGCACACAGGAACAGGCAGAGTGGGGCTTTCCAACCAGGAAAAATCCCCAAACTGGGGGTCCTTCACCAGTTTTCCAGCACAGGTTCTGTCTGTTTTCAGGGTTTGAACAGAGATGAGGAGAGAGATTATTTCTACCTTGCTTCAGCTAAATAAGGACATGGACACACAAGGAGGTCAAATGAATTAGCCCCACACCACAACAACTGTGACATGTTTTTCCCAGCCTTACCCTCAAAGGTGTCCTTCTGCTGAAGCAATCAATGCCAAATAAAAAAGCTTCAATCTTTCCTTCCAAACCTCACCATTGCTAATTGAAACCAGAAGATTAAACTTTGGTTTTCAGGTTATTCATCTGCCCAGACAAAAGTTCACCATGAAATCTGGAAAACCGGTACCTGTCAGCAGGGCACCTTCTGCAGCAAGACTGAAGTGGATCCGAGGTGACCTCTGGTTAATGGATTTCTGTTCTGATTTTTGGCATAAAACTTCAGGAAAGGAACAGCCTAAATCCCTTTCACAGCAGTATGATTTCAGGATTTCAGTTAGGTCTGATTTTTGGCATAAAACCTTAGGAAAGGAATGGCCTAAATCCCTTTCTGTCAGTGCCCCACGGCAGGCTGCCTGGCTCCAGGATGGCCACAGCTGCTCCCAGAGGACAGACAACTCCTGTGAAGTTTCTAAGGAGCCCCATTTTGAAGCACAGTGAGCCCAGTTTGCTGCTGTTCAGTGCCTGCTTTAGGCAGCAACACACTTTAAGGGCCTCCCTGAAACACTGACACAGAGCAGGGGAAACACCTCCCTGCACCAAGCTGCTGCCAGCAGCAAGGCTGAAATTCCAGGGACGCAGCAGGGAACACTCACCTCTCTCGTCGTGAGAGCTCCTTGGGTCCATCCAGGTCCAGCTGAGTGACTTTTTTGGTTGTCTGAATGACACGGTTGGGGTTCTCTATGTCTATCAACCCCTCCACTCCTTTGCGCTTTTGCTGTGGGTCAAGAACAAGAGGGAGGTTAAGGAGCTCTCACACAGCTCTGGGTTGCACCAAGAGCTCTCCAAACACACTGCAAAGCACCCCAAAAGCTCAAGTCAAGATTTTAATACCAGCCAGTAAAACCATTTAGGAACCAAGGCACCTTCAGCCTTTTTAAAAATCTTCTTGCCTTTGTATTTCATTTGTAAATATGCGTGAGTTTTCATTCTGAGGGCAGAACGCTTTCAAGTGAGGGCTTTTTGGCTTCTAAAAATAGTTCTGTAAAAAATGTACTCTAGGTAGCTCTGCTCAGAATCCAGAGCGTGCATCTCCCCCCGACCCAAGAATTAGGGGCATTAAGCGCCCTGAGAATGCCAGTACCTGATAATCCTCATCATCTTCATCACTCTCATCTGAATCTAAAGATTTCTTCTCCTTTTTGGGGTCTCCTGTTGCTCCTTCGCCTCCTTCTTCTTGTTCCTCCTCTTCCTACAAAATCAGAGGAAATTAGAGGCAATGTATGTCACTAAAAATCCCAAGTCCAGCTCTTATATGAGATTTTGGAGGGACGAGTGACAGCTCTGAGCACTGGCGCTCCTGATGTGGCCCTTGGGCCACCAAGGCAGTCTGGCTGTCACAGAATGAGAGTTCCTCTGCAACAGCATCACCTCCAAAGAACTCTGCTGTTCCCTCCAACAGGAAAATCCCTGCGAAGGACACAACTGGCACTTTACTTTCCCCAAATGAAAGCTCTCCAGGAGAATTTTGGCCTGGGTTTCCAGTGCACAGTATTTCAGAGATTGGAAACTACATGGATGCAGCTTAGAGATGGATTCCATCCTGTATCTGAATAAATAAAAACAACTAGAGAAGGAGCAAACTGACAACCATCAACCAGAACATTATTATCCAAGGAATTACAGCCTTTTTAGCAGAGCTTCCACCAGTCAGGAGCCTGGGAATTAATTTCTAAATCATCAGAAGAACCAATATGGGTATGAATAGCTTGTTTTACACTACCAACATCCCTCAAGCAACCAGCAAAGTGGATGAGCAAGGAACAGTAAGAGGAGTAATTTTGTTAATTGTGGGGGGTTTTTTTAAGCTGTCCTTAATAAACCAGTATTAGCTGTAACCATCTGTGTAACCATCACTATGTGATATGGATTACCACAAAAAATAAATCCTTCTCAAAGAGCAGTTCTCTGGTTTGCTGTGAAACAAGACAGGCATTTCAAGTGGGTCCTGCTTTTCTGTTCCATTTCCAATCAGTATTTTTATTAACAACATGGAAGCAGAGAACAGACACACAGTTTGTGAATGACATCACACTGGTAGGAGTTGGAATTATTTTGGAAAACAGGATGAGACTCATAAGTGGTTTCAGAATTTGGAAATATGGCATGAAACCAAGAAGGTGGAATCAGAAACTAACCAAGGGGAGCTACACTTTGGAAGAAGAAATCCAACACAAAGCTGGAATATGTGGCTAAACA
Source organism: Corvus kubaryi (assembly GCF_017639235.1). Lineage (NCBI taxonomy): Eukaryota > Metazoa > Chordata > Aves > Passeriformes > Corvidae > Corvus > Corvus kubaryi. The sequence continues at coordinate 6,152,311 of NW_024581129.1, forward strand.
GCAAACCAAACAATCATCTCGAATTCCAGCTGGGCAAAACATTAAAAAGGACTCAATGCTATGGCTCAGAACTGCTTGACAGAGTCATCTCAGAGGTATTCATCAGGACTTCCTACATGGGGTGTAATTATCCTCCTGTGGTCAGTGCTCTGAGGCCTCAGCTGGAATTGTGTATTTGGGCTGAGGCAGCACTTTAGAAAGTCATAGAAAAATATTAGAGTGTCACCAGAGCTGTGGTAATTTGGGAATAAAGAGAGCAAGAGCTGCAAAAAGCAGCCAAGGCTTTCATGACAGCAGTCAGGTCATGGTGGAAGTTGGGGGAGCTGTTACAGTCCAATGCTGGGGCACAGAAACGCACCCAAAAGAGGCCCCACACCAGAAAACTCTGTTATCTCTCCCTGCAAGTCAGAGGCAAACAAGAAAATCATGTGTCCAGGAAGAAGTCAAAGGAGTTTTGTCCCTAAATCTACAGTAGAATGAGGGAAAATACAATAATTTCAACATACAGTAGCATGTCAAGATGTGGCCCTTGCTCTCCAAAGCCAAGCTGCAGAACAAATGAGCTGACACTCATGGAGACTGGGATGATGAAATATGGAGAGAAAAGATCTCCAGAGCTGCTGTGTCATGAGCTCCTGTCCCTTAACTTTCAAATGCTGCCATGGGTGGTCTCCCAGGCCTCAGGAACCAGACTGGGTGACATCTTGGAGTCTCCCCAGCTGGAGATATTCAGGATCCATACTGTGATCATGGCTGGAATGATCTGCAACACTTGGCTAAGCTGCCATTGCTCCTGAACAGTGAATAACCAGGCTGGATAAAACAGGAGTTAGGACAGAACACACAAAGGAGCAAACACATACCCTTGCCTTTTGCTTTTCTGCTTGGAGCTGGGCATCAATCTCCTCAGGACTGGTGTACTGCCTTGCTCGGCCTTTGTGGCCTCCTTTTCTACCTGCACAAAATAGTAAAATTAATACATGGTTTAGTGGTAACTTCCAGAAAGGTCTGTTCCTCCTGCAGCACTCTCTGGATTTTAGGTGTGGATAGGACAAACCAAAATAGGTCCTCTGATAGAACCTAAACAACAAAACCCCACATTGAACTTGGTGAAATGCTCCAAGACTTTTAGGTAAGACACACAGAGAATTGGGATTATTGATACCACCCCTCCCTGCCTGTGCTCATGGCCTCTACAATTCCCTTCCCAGGCTGGCAAGGGGTGCTCAGTCCCACAGCAGATCCCAGTTTCCTGCACAGGAGGAATCACAGCGTGTTCCTGTGGTTACAACCAACATTCTGACAAGCTTGGCTCCTTAACCCCTCCCACTGTGCCAGGGGAAAATAGGAAGCAAATTGGACAAAAGCCTTGGGAATCACAATGGGAGCTGAAGAAGTACTAAAAGGAGCCTCCATATTTTACTGCTTTATGAGGAAAAATAGGAAGCTCTAGGAAGCAGGAAGGGGAGTCACCGTGGCTGGCACTGCCCCAAGTTCCAAATTCTGTTGATCAGTGAACTGCTGAAGCCACTAATGCTCCCTTCAAGCCACTGCTCTGGTGATGTTCTTCCAGCCCAAAGAACTGGGAAACAAGTTGAATAGAGCCAATCCACAGCCTTGAGTGAGGGAGCTTGGCAAAACGCAAACAACTCTGGCAAGGCAGCTCTCTGCTGCCACAGGAGTCCTGCAAGTCCAATGGAAGGAGCAGGAAACACTGGATCTCCCTCATCCTCCCCTTCACCTGCCAAGGACAATGGGAACCTTACAGTGATGGGGAGGGATTGAGGGATTGTCCCTCCTTCCTTGGCACTGTGGGATCCATGGGAGATCTGCCACTGCTCTCTCACTGTGCTGTTGGACTGGGAGGCACTGGGAGCCTTATAGATCCAACATTTTCTGACCAATTTTCCTGGTTCAGCACAAACTCTCATATGCCTTAGTTCTGTCCCAAAAGCCCACTGTGAAGCTTTACAGAAACTCCTGAAATATTTTTCCAAGAGAAATGGGGAACTGCAGAGACCAAATTCTTCTTCCTGGATTCAGCTGGGGAAGCTCATGGACTCTCAAACCCTAAGCACAATTCAAAGCTTTGGTGCAGCCAGACAGGTGTTTTCTGTTTGTCTGTTCCCAGCCATCCCACGTGGGAACACTGACACCCTCTGGAAGGAGATCTGCCACTGGAATGCTCCTGGGGAGACATTACCTCACTGCCCAGCACATGACATCACTCCAAATGGAACAACAGTGACATCTGTGACACACCAACCCCCAAATAACCAAAGCCTGCTGTGCTCCCAGCCCGGCCAGGGCCAGGCTCCTCATCCAGCTGCTCCAGAATTCCACACTGGGCTCAGGACCAAGGAACACAAACCACTCATTACTGCAAATAAACAGTGGTGATAAGGGGCAGAAGCAACTAAAGAGAAAATATTTTACATTAAAAGCCTAAAAAGAAGCAAATGGAAGAATGAAGCTCATGGAAGCCCAGCAAGGGCTCAGCACAGTGCAGGGATGGGGCTCTGCTCCCACAGAGAGATCAAACCTCACATCAGACATGGGGAGCTGCTCCTACACCTGCCACTGACCAGCTCTGTGCCTCAGTCTCACCATCTGTAAAACAGGGATAATGGTTCTTTTGCACCTCTGTGAAGCACTTTTAAAACAGAATCACCTGCAGATTTCACCTGCAGCAAAGCCCAGTGTTGCCCAGGCAGGCCCACGTTCAAACACATCTGTCTTTGGCTTTCAACAGCCTAATTAAGGAATTTAGATGAAAGAGAACGGAATGATACTGATGGAATCTCTTCTTTTTAAAATCAAAGTATTAGGGGGAAAAAAAGGAAATTAATCAGAAATAATCCTGTAAAAAATTTATTAGTAGCTGATTAATGCCCCTCCCTTTTATATTAACAGTGAGTGCCAAAATCCACTCTTCTGCCAACAATCCAACAACTCCCACTGACTTAGGGAGAGAACGACCAAAGATCTCTCTTCTTACAAAAAGCCAAAGGTTTGAATCAAACACTGAAATCTGTACAATAAAATAAAGAGCAGGAAATCCTGAAGTTAGAGGGCATTTAAATATGAAAAACGGGGTTATAACCCCCCACAGTTCCCTGCCTTCACAAAAACCATGTGGAAGCTTCAGCCCCATCTCCCATCACTGTGCAAATGGACCCAAAATGAAGTGGTTAAATAAAATCTAAGCAAGGAATCAGTTTGGTGGTAAAGGCTGGGAAATGCTGATGAAATAAAGCAGAGCAAACTGCAGGGAAGAGGAACGAGAAAGGGCTGGTTTTCAACGTGTGTGACCGAGGTTTGCAAGAGCCAATTATGCAGATGGTGCATATGGAGAAGGTTCTGGGTGGATCCCGCTGAGCCGTGACAGCCCGGCAGCGCCTCATCCCCGCTCCTGAATCACACGAGGAGCAAGTCGGTGCCCGCTCCGGAACACCCAAACGCGGCGCTGCCGGAGCCACATCAAAGGAGCCGCGTTTGGAGCCCCTGGACCACCCCTGGGGCGGGACCCCCTGCGCGGCCGCTCGCATCTCCCGGGGCGGGATGGCCGCCAGCCCCCGGTGCCCCCCGTGGGGCTGGACCCACCTCCCCGGGGCTCCGTGAGCCCCACGCCCTGTCCCGGGAGAACCGGCCGCGGTTCCCGTTCCAGCGGGAGCACATGGAGCCAAGCCCGGTCCCACGGGAGGGACCGGCAGCCCCCGGCCCGGACACCCCCGTGGCTGCCGCGCTGTCACGGCACTTGGGGAACACAGAACGGGCCCCCGGCTCTGCGAGGAGCGTGGGGAAGGCGCCGTCTCCTGCGGGGCGGGGAGGGGGCGAGGCAGCCCCGGAGCCCCCGAGAACAGAGCGGGGGGGAAAGAGAACCCGAGAGCCCCCCAGAGCCCAAACACGGCCGCGGGGGCAGCGCGGGGACCGCCCTCTGCCGCCGGTAAGGGGGAAAGGGACCCCCGCAGGCTCCCCCAAGGCCGGGGAGAGAACGGAGCCCCCGCGGCATCTTTACAGCCGGGGGCGAACACGAGCCCTGCCCGCGCCGGGGCGGCCCACACACCCCCTCAGCCCCTTCCTCTCTGTCCCCCGTGTCCTCCCACCGCCGTTCCCCGCGGGGGAACCCCCGGCCCGGCCTGGCCCCCACCACCTTTCGGCATCGCGGCGATGGCGGCGCGGCCCCCCCCGGCCCGAGCGGCGCCCGGAACCGGAACCGCCCCCACCCGCAGGGCCCCGCCGCTGGGCTGCCCGCAGCGCCGCCGCTCCCGCCGTCCGCGCCGTCCCTCCCGGTGCTCCCGCAGCGCGGAGCGGGGCCGGGGCCGGTTCCTTCCCGGCGGTTTCTCGCCTCTCTCGGGGTGCGGGGGGGCGGGCTCCGGTCAGGCAGCGCGCAGGGCAGCCCAGGAGGCGGCGCGGCTGCGAGAGGCCCCCGGGTGACGGCGGCGGCGGCGCGACGGGAGCGGGCGGTGAGCGGGGCTGGGACCGGGACGGGGAGCGGGACAGAGACCGGGATCAGGGTCGGGACCAGGACAAGCACAGGGACCGGGATCAGGACAGGAATTGGAACCAGGATCTGCGGCCTTCTTTCACCCCGCCAGCCACGGGTTCCGCTGTGGGGCTGCCGGGGCCGGGCCGGGCGGCCTCGCCCCAGTGTCCCAGGGAGCTGAGCGGAGTTGTCACCTCGGGGGAGGAGCGGCTGCCGCGCTTTGCCGAGGAGAAAAACTGACTTATCGTGCAGCAGTCGCCGAGGTTTCCCCTCTTTCACGAGCTCTGTAAAGCTCATTTTTATCCTTGAAGTGGAAAACGGGAAGGGGGCACAGAAACCTTAGGAGAAATATATCTGACCGCTGTTTTCCTTTCGTTTTTTCTAGTGATTCTGAGGGAGTGCTAGAGTGGTTCCCCTTGCCTTTCGCCCCCTTCGTTCCCGAGGCAATGCCCAAAGTGAAGAGGAGCAGGAAGCCTCCCCCGGATGGTTGGGAGCTGATCGAGCCCACGCTGGACGAGCTGGATCAGAAGATGAGAGAAGGTGAATGGGTGTTCTCTGGGATGGGACCCCAAAACAAGCTCACAAGAGCTGCTTCGTGAATACAAGTGGACCTTTTCTGTGTCTGTGCCTCCAGTGGTGCTGCAGGTTGATCCTGGGCCATGGTAGTCCCTATTTTTGGGGTGTACACAGGTTATGGAGCACAGAGCTTTGCTTACAGCTGGTTTTGGGATGAAGCTCATGGGTGTGTGGAGGAACTGGTAGTTCCTGTCTGTGTTGTTGCTGTGGGCATGAAGTCACCCACCATCCCAGTGTGGGTCATGTCATCCCACTGCCATTGGTTTGAGATCCTTAAGGAGCTGTTCCAGGTTAGGTCCCTCTCATTTGAGTCTCCTCCCATTAATCTCGGTCTTATCTCTGTCATATGTTGAGTTATGAACGTTCTTGGAACAGTTCACTGCAAAGGGGTTGAGGGAAGCACTTGGTCACCTGGTGTTTGTGTTCCCTCCCAGCGGAGACAGAGCCACACGAAGGGAAGAGGAAAGTGGAGTCCCTCTGGCCCATCTTCAGGATCCACCACCAGAAAACACGTTACATCTTTGATCTCTTCTATAAGAGGAAAGCAATCAGCAGAGGTGAGGAGGGCAGGGGCTTTACCTGGGGTAGGGGAAAACTGGAGTGAGTGAGGTGTTTACCTGTGGATGCTGCTGAACTGGGAGTTGGTGGGATCAGGTTTCTGGGGAAGGAGGATGGAGGGAAGGCTTGGCAGCAGCCTGGCTGTATCTGCTGGTTACTACAGCTGGTAACTCCTGATAGTGAGACTTGTGACAGTTGCTGGTGACAGTGTCTGCTCCTCCCCAGAGCTCTATGAGTACTGCATCAAGGAGGGCTATGCTGACAAAAACCTGATTGCCAAGTGGAAGAAGCAGGGCTATGAGAACCTCTGCTGCCTGCGCTGCATCCAGACTCGGGACACCAACTTTGGGACCAACTGCATCTGCAGAGTCCCCAAAAGCAAGCTGGAAGTGGTGAGTCTCCAGCTTGTTCCTCTGCTCTGCAGTAGCTGTTGTGACTTCTCCCAGCTCAGTGACAGCAGAGGGGGTAGTGCTGTTCTTCCTGGTGATTTCCCCTACCTTTGCTGATAGGGTTGGTGTCTAGCTGGTTCTAAAGCTGCTGTCAGCTTTGGCATTCATTTAAAGTTGTTTAAGTATGGGAAATAACACCAAACAGTGGAAAACCTTCCCACCTAGAGCCCTTCCCTGCCTCGAGGTCTGATCCTGCTGCTCTGGCTGTGGCTAGGCTGAAACACCCTCCTCATGTTTGTTTTTCAGGGCAGAATCATTGAGTGCACTCACTGTGGATGCAGAGGCTGCTCTGGTTGAAGCCTTTTGCCATCAGACTTGTTTATTGAACTCTGAGGGACATCCTCCTCCTCCTCCTCCTTCTCAATGGACTATGAGTGCAATTTCACTTTCTGTGATGGGATACTTCTGTATAATAATTAAAGCAGCAGCATAATCACCTGGATCGTGAATAAATGGGGGGGTGCTTTGGAGTAGGGTTTTGTGTAGCCATTTATTTTAAAATAAAGTTTGCCTTCCTGACAGAGTGGTGTGATCTGGTGAAACACTCCTGTGCCTCTTTTCTCCTGTTAGATCTGTTCTGGGTGCTTGAAGGTTGTTCTGCACATTGTGAGCTGCTCTGGGGTTTTTCCTCAACTAGGTCCATTTAAAAGGCTGTGTGGAAAGGAAATACAGTTCCCAAATGTCCTGTCTGAGCTCTTCCCTGACCACGTGCAGATGGAAGCTGAATTTCACTGGAATTCTCTGCTGGAATTAATGCACAGATCCCTTCAGGAATAGAGTCTTACAGGTCACATGTGAAATGACAGAACACAGGACAGAGACAAAACCAGCACCGAGCTAAACCCCTGTTAAATCTGATTTTGCTTCTTCCTTGTTTTGCGCAGGGTTTGCTAAACTACAGCCCACCTAATCCTTGGCAGTTGAAGGAAATTCACTGAAAACGTATTTGTTCCTCCTTAAAACAAAAGGAAATATTTTATTATGTAGCTATTGCAAGAAGTTTGCAACTGGGGGTTGGGGAAATACGAAGCAGCTTTACTACAAGCCACTTTAAAGAAGCAAGTCATGCATCTTCCTTGTGCTAGAAAAACTTGAAACTTCAGCATCCTGCTCCCTTTTCCTGCACAGCCTCTGCCTCGCTGTCCTGCCCACCAGGCTTTGCTGTCCTGTACTTGGCCCAGGGGTGGGGGGTCTCCTCTCCAGCCATAACTTTTAACCACCGGTAGTAGTAGCCACGGAAACCATCAATCTTCTCCAGGTATGGGTTTTTGTACTTATACTGCAAAGAGAAATCCAACAAAACAAGTTTCTATTAGATCAGAGCTCACTTGGGCACCAGCCTGCAGGAGCTACAAGATGCTACTGAAGAAACAGCAATCAAGTAACCATCAGCCAGACCAGACAAACCCAAAGGACACTCAGGCAGACATTTATGATTCCCCTCCCTTGTTGGTGTCCTTTGTGATGCCTTCACACCCTGTCAGTCCTGGCTCCTTACCCTGTCAAATTTGGGAGGGTACCGTGCTGCGAACTCCAGCTGCCGGATGATCACTTCATTGGGAGGCACCTGGTTATTCCTCATGTCCCGCAGGATCTCCGTGAGGTAACTGTAATCCAGCTGCCTCACAGCAGCAGCAATGAGGGTGCTGTAGATGTATTTGTTGGGAGTTATTCCAGACCTCTGCAAAGAACAAATGCTACAGTTAAAGAAGTTTATCTGCTGACTAGTGCAGGACTTGCAGAAGGAAAAGGCAGAGAGGCACTTTTTACACAAGGAGCACAACTCTCACCATGGGACCTGTGAAGCAGCTTGTGCAGTGCCAGCACAGGTGCAGGGCAGACCAGCTACTCTGGAGCTCCATGTTTTTGGGGAGAACAAAACCACTGACCACAAAAACCTCAGCAGGTCTTTCGAAAGCATTAACATTTCACTTTGCCTCTTCCTGCAGCTCAGACCCCAAGCAGCAGCAGATTTTTCTTGATTACCTTCAAATCTGAGAGCAGCTGCAGTCCATCCTGCTGTTTGTGGCAGGCAATTGCCAAGTTACAAAATGTCTGGAGGTTAGGTGACAGTCCCCTCTTCACCAGAGCTGGCAGCACGCTCTGCAAGATACAAGTGTTGGCATCACTTCCCAAAAAAATCTCACTAGCTTTCCAAATAGGGAGCTGGACGTGCTAGAACAGAATCCAGAAATACTTAGAAATTAACCCAAGCACCACCTTGTGGAAACAGTGTGAGATCCCACTTTCTATTGTGGACAGGGAAATGGGTCTCAGTAAAACACAGGAGGCCTGAGACCAGGAGGTGGTGATAGGGCTGGTTCTGAGGTTTTTCTCTCACCTTTGCTCCCTCCAGGTCTCCCTGTTTACTTCTCTTCCTCATTAAAGTGTTAAAGAAGGTCACATCTACTTTTACTTTATGATGATCCAACAGTGCCAGCAAAGAGGACTCTGAGGGGCTCTGGGGTTCCACAAGCTCAGCCAGTAATGTGAACGTTTTGATGTTGGGCTCTGCATTGTCCTCTTTCATTTTGTTCAAGAATCCCTCCACATCCCCCATCAAAGCCAGTCGATGGGATGGCGTGGCCACTGTCCCCAAGGAAACCACAGCTGTGTTAGGCATCCTGGAATCCAGCAAGTTGGGCAGGTTGCAGAAAGGCAGCTTCTGGCTTGGGTGTGCCTGTTCCTGCTCCATCTCACTCCAGGCTCGCCTCATCAAGGCTCCAGCCCTGCTGTGAGTGACGCTGGGGCTGTCAGGAACAGCTGGTTCTGCTTCAGCCCGAGCCACATCTTTATTTTGTTGCTGGATCCATTCCTCGGGCTGCACTGAACTCTCCTGAAATAATTGTTTTTCCATAGCTTCCACATCCAGCTGGACAGCAGCACTCTCTGATGCCTTCTTCCTCTGATTTTTCACCTTTTCCTTCCGCGTGCCAGGTGGCAGCTGTAGCTGAGGTGAGTTCTCAGGGGGACTGAGCAGAAGTTTAGAGGCCGTGGCAGGATCGCCGATCCCACAGTCTCTGGCCGCACGCAGCATCAGGTTGTAGGTGTGGCTGTCAGCCTTTATTCCCAGCTTATTCATTTGTTTCCAAACCTGAAGAGGGGAAGATGGATATTAAATACTAAGACCATCTCTAACAGCCTGTAAGCACATCTGTGTGAGAAGGACAGTGACCTTGAGCTGGAGAGCCCTGTGAGATGATCCAGGGCTATTTACCAGTATATGAGATGTCCTGAGCAATGTCCAGTTTTCAGAACTTGCGCTAGGAGGAGCTGAACTCCTCCCATTTCACCACCCTGCTACCTTCCATGTGTTCAAGTTATGGTTACAGCCCAGCAGCACTTCCCCCCCTCTCCTAGAACACGAGGACAAACCTGCAAGGCCAATCGGAAGCCGTTCTCTCTGTCTTTTATGCAGCTCATGAGAAGGAAGCTGAAGGTCTCAGCTGTGAGGACATGGCCCTTCTGCACAATTTCCTGAAAAGAGCAGAGAGAGTATTAAATCTCCCAGTTACCCTGTGTGGTGAAGCTCAAATACCACTGTCATCTTCTGGGGATAGAGGTAACAAAGCATAGGGTGAGCTCCAAATGTTTGAGCAGGATTGCTCTGGGAGAGAGCCCTGATGGGAACCTGGGGCAGGAACAGCAACCTTTTTAGATATTCTTGGAAGGGCCCTGCTGACAAGAGCTGCTGTGAAGAGCTCTAAAAAGAGCCAGGTCTTCAAAACAAGGAAAGGACACAAATGGTATCTGTGAACTCCACGAAAACTCTGGTAAGCTTTTGACATACCTTATCAATTTTAAAGCCAAAGCTGCCTCCTTTCAGGTAATTAAGCTTAAAGTTTGGTATGTACAATTTCACTGTATGACGATAAGCATCAATGAAATATAAACACATGATCTGTAATTATCTCTGCTGGAAATGAAATTAAAACCTGATGCAACATGACAACTTCCAGGAGCCATAACCCCAACAGATTACAGGGAAAAAGCAACCTATTTACCTTGAGTACATCCACGCACATCCTGAGGTCTGAGCAGAGGGCACAGACCTTCAGCAGGGCATGGTAGGTGATGAGGTTCAGCTCCTCGTTTTTGCTCTGCAGCTGCTGCCGCAGTTTCAGGGCGCTCTGCAGCCCCGAGTCCTTCCATGGAGACTCAGCACAGGCATTGAACAGGGCTGTGTAAGTGGCCTCTGTGGGGATTAACCCTCGTTTTTTCATCTAGAGGAAGACAAGAAGGATTTGAACTGGCTTTTTTGCAAAAGGACATCTTGAATTTTTTAACTTGTTTTTGAGAGTTTTAGGCTAAGAAGATGACAACACTAACTTGAAGGCATTTTGGAGACAAAGTAACATAATGAATGCTTGAAGTAGTTTTAGCTTAGAAAATGTTTTGAAAGAGAAGTTAAACCTACATCATTGTAGAGCCTGAATGCCTTTTTCACGTAGCCAACCCTGCCACAGCCGCCAATGAGAACGGTGTAATTGCTTTCTTCTGGCTGGACACGCTCCTCCTTCAGCATCTGCACCTCAAACAGCTCCAGAGCCTCTGCCAGCTACAAGGATGAGAAAAATCCATCACAAGGCATAAGAAAACCAATTACAATGGATATTAATATATGCAGCTATGGGCAGATTGCAGTGCAAGTCCTACAAAGTGTGGGGTTCCTCACAAGAAGGCTGGAGAGGGTCTTCGGACAAGGGCATGTGGTAATAGGACAAGGTGGGATGGCTTTAAGCTGACAGAAGGAGATTTAGGTTAGATATTGGGAAGAAATACTTCACTGTGAGGGAAGTGGGGCATTAGCACAGAGTGCCCATAGAAGCTGTGGCTGCCCACATCCCTGGAAGTGTCCAAGGCCAGGCTGGACAGGGCTTGGAGCAACCTGGGATAGTGGAAGGTGTCCCTGCCCATGGCAGGGGATGGAACTGGATGATCTTTAAGGTCCCTTCCAACCCAAACTGCTCTATTATGATTCTACAAGAAATTATTATTTTAATTCTTTCTGTAAAGATACCAAGTGATAGAGATTGGTCAGAGCTGCATCTTTCAACAGTGCTATTCAAAACAAGAGAAAAGCTGGGCTCAAACCTTGTCCTCTTTGATGAGGGCCTTGCACCGTAAGAAGTACCAGTATGGGGTGTTCTTAGGCCCACGTCGAGGTTTTCTTTCTGGTTCTTCTTCTCCTTCTTCTTGAAACTTTAAATCCCGAAAGCGCGCTGTGGTTTTGTGGTAATATTTTCTAGAGGAAAATTTATCGGATAGCGTCCCGAACTCCACGCCTTCATCATCATCATCATCATCATCCTTCTGCTCCTCGGTAGCTCCAGCGGAGCTGCCAGCACTGATCTCTCTCGGGTCGCTGCCGGGCAGTTTGCAGGAAGCCTGGCAGGAGCTGCACGTCCTCCAGCCCGGCAGCGAGCCCTGGCCTGGGGGCCGGGGCAGGAGCGGCGCCCGGCCGGATCCAACCCCGGGGGCTGCGCACCGCGCCCGCAGCAGAGCAGGGGAGGCGTAGCGGCACCAGCGGGGGACGAGGAGCCGCAGGGAGCCCATGATGTGCCCGCTGCCCCCGGAAGCGAGCGGGTGCGGAACGGGAACGGGAGCGGGAGCGGGAGCAGGAACGGGAACGGGAGCGGGATCGGGATCGGGATCGGGATCGGGATCCGGCCCCGCGCCGGCACCATCCCCCGACACCCCCCG
>NW_024581129.1:6164482-6291843 GCF_017639235.1 Corvus kubaryi
GCTGCCACCATGCAAGAGCTCATAGCCAGCGTGGACCACATCACGTTCGACCTGGAGCTGGCCGTGGAGCAGCAGCTGGGGGCACAGCCGCTCCCCTTCCCTGGCATGGACAGTGCGTGTGGGCTCTCTCCTCTGCGGGGTGCTCGGGCCGGGGCTGGGCCCCTCGTCCTGGGGCGGGGGCCATGGGGCCGAGGAGGGTGGGCTGGGCAGGACTGCGGTGGCTGGGAGGTTTTCAGGGATCTGAGCGTCGTCCTCAGGTTTTATCCATAGATCCACCCAACTTCCGCTTTCCCCGTGAGGTTTGTGTCTTAACCCAGATGTTTTTCTTTTCTACTTAGTGAAATCAGTAGCTACTAGCCAGCCAGGCTGGAAAATTAAACTTGAGGTGTTACCGTGAATAAAGGTAGCTCTCCTGCAAAGTATTTTATATTTCCTTTTTCATTCACTTTTGGCAGATGAGGCATTTCGATGACAAGAGTCATCATCTTGAGGTATATCCGTGGCTGACTCTAAGTATTTTCATTCTGTCTGACACAGACTCAGGCGACTCGTAGCTTTCTGAATTTTTCTGGCTGGGCTACTAAACTTGTGTTTGACTTCCTGTTGGCCAGGATCAGTAAGGGATAACATGCTAATGGTTGTTTCAGGCAGTTCTGGTAAAAAAATACAAGACTGTTAATGCCATGACTATAAATACAGGGTTCAGGAGTTGGACTTCAGTGATCCCTGTGGGTCCCGTCCAACTCAGGATATTCTGTGATATGACTGACTTAACAGCAGAGGAAAACCCAGCTGAGAACTTAAATTGCTGAAAAGCAAAACAAGCACCTCCAAATCTCTGCAAATTCCTTTTCATGTCCCTCAAGAAGAAGACAGTTATTTTTGAGTGCCAGGCTTTAACAAGGAACTCCTGCAGGAAAGTAAATTCCCCAAACCAAAATATTACTTTTCTCTTGATGTTGGAGATCATTTTCTTTCTAGGACAGAAATATTGTAAAAGTTGCCATAGAGGTTTGTTAAAGCAAATAATGTTTCCTTGTTCTCTCCACAGAGTCGGGCGCAGCTGTCTGTGAGTTTTTTTTAAAGGCAGCATGTGGAAAAGGCAAGTTGTATGGAATACTGGAAAAGGCAATTATTCTCACAGGGTGGAGGGGTGAAAATAGATTTTCTAGCACTGTTTATAGTGTTCTTGTTTTGTAAAGCTGAGGCTAACCTAGACAGAGGATAAAACTGAAGGATGTCGGAATATCTGCAGCAATTGGGAAATAATGGCATTTTTTAAGGAAGTTGGGAAGTGAATAAGCAAAGCTTCTGTTAAAGGAAGGTTTGAACTTGCCACAAGCAGACTTTGCTGTGGATCTGCCTCTTAGTTGATGTGGTTTTTAGTTGCCAGGATTAAGAGCTGGAGACTGTGTTGTGAAGCTCATTAGAGGGTATCACAAGACTGTTTTGGAGCTCCCCGTTTTGCTGTTATCATTTAAGGCTGAAATCATAAGTGATGTTTTCTGAAACCCCTCTTGTAGAGGGGAACAAGGTGTTGCTGTTACCTGACATGACACATTTTAATTGTTCTTTTTTCCCTTCTCCTTGCCCCATCCACCCTTCACAGGAGGCATGTGCCCGTTCCGACACATCAGTGGGGAAAAGACAGTTGTTTGTAAACACTGGCTACGAGGACTGTGCAAAAAGGGAGACCAGTGCGAGTTCCTGCACGAATATGACATGACCAAGATGCCCGAGTGTTACTTCTACTCCAAATTTGGTAAGTAGCTCCTGCTGAACCGATCCTTGCTGGTGTGGGAGACTGAAGAAGATCCTGGTGCATCCCTCTCATCCATCCTCGGAGCGTTACATTCTTCTGTGTCTGATGTTAGATTGACATTTTTCCAGATCTGCTTCACCTGATTATCCACATAAATTTATGATGTATTGTAGATGTCTTCACTTGAGAGCTTGTCCCTTGCAGGAAGAGGGGGGAAACAGCTGTTTTTACTGCTTTTTTTTGCCTTAAGCTCATTTTTTTGGGTATGACATGAGTAGGCAGAGCAGCTGGTCTTTGCATGACTCTGGTTTTGGGGAGCTGATGAGCAGCAGAAGGCATGGGAGTGCAAAACTTTTATGCACTTGCTTTCCAGCTCTGGAGATCTGGACATAATGAGGCAACTTGCTGCCAGAAACTTACAGTCTTGTAGGTTTCCTTGGATTGAGGTTAGTGTGCAGTTTGTAGTTTCTCCACACTTCTGGTGCACCAAATGTTTGGGGTTTGTTACCATGACTGCTCTTTCAAATTTAGTTCCCCCACTGTTTTAAAAAACAAAAATAATCCAGTCTGGTTGAACTTAGCTCACCAGGGATGAGTCCTTGGAGCTCTTTAAGGAGGTTAAGGCAGGCAGTTAGACTGTTGTGCCTGAACTTAAAAATGTTGGTAACAGCTCTCTGGGAGCTACATGATCCAGGTAATGTTTTAAGAGTCATTTTGATCTCAAACCTGCACAGTTGACTGGGAAGTGTGTTTGCCTTTGGTACAGGGGAATGCAGTAACAAGGAATGCCCATTTTTGCACATCGACCCGGAATCTAAGATCAAAGACTGTCCCTGGTATGACAGAGGCTTCTGTAAACACGGTATGTACCTCCCACAGTCGCTGCTTCTGTGGCTGGAGATCAAGGGCAGGGTGTTGCTGTTGTCTCTTTGCATGACCTGCTGGTGGATGTGCTGCTGGGATACGGATATGTGGAGTGTGAACTGCTGAGCTTTGTGTTGCAGGTCCCCTCTGCAGACATCGGCACACTCGGAGAGTCATTTGTGTGAATTACCTGGTAGGATTCTGTCCAGAGGGGCCTGCCTGTAAATTCATGCAGTGAGTATGCTCCAGGCCTGCCCTGCAGCCTTGTGTTTGTTTCCCTTGTGATCTGCTACATGTCAAATGAGGGTGCTCCCGTGCTTCCCAATGGTTTGGAGATTTGCCGGTGTTTAGTTGGGCCAAATTTTTACCGATTTGAGGATTGAGAAAGTATTTACAAGAGCATGTAGTGACAGGACAAGGGGGAATGATTTCAGACTGAAAGTGAGTAGGTTTAGATTAAACATTAGAAAAAAATTCTTCCCTGTGGGGGTGGGGAGGCCCTGGCACAGGTTGCCCAGAGAAGCTGTGCCTGCCTCATCCCTGAAAGTGTCCAAAGCCAGGCTGAATGGGGCTTAGGGGAGCCTGGTGTACAGGAAGCTGTCCCTGCTTATGGCAGGGGGTTGAACTGTATGAGCTTTGAGATCCCTCCCAACCCAAACCATTCAGGGCCTCTCCAGGGAGCTCCCAGTAAGACTGGCATGGTGATTAGATGCCATCAGTGCAGTGGAATCACATGGATTTATATTCCAGAAAGCAGAGGGACATGCTACACACATGCAAAGAGAAATGGGGAGGTCTGTTTCCTGTGAGCCAGATTTAACTGGCTGAATGTTTTGTTGTTTGGAGTTACTTGACTGAGCTGATGACAAAATGCTGGCATATGATTTGAGAATCAATTTTCTTGTTTCCTTCTAAACCAGCCCTCGGTTTGAACTGCCAATGGGAACCACAGAGCAACCACCACTGCCTCAGCCAACACAAACACAGCAAAAGGTACCCAGATCCCCTGCCTCCCCACACAGCCACCCTCAAACCTCTCCCACAGTGCTTTAAAATAGAATCGATTGTCTAGTGGTCAAAACTGGGCACTCAGGCTCTTGAGTCTGGACAAGAGAATTAAGCAGTGAGCAACCCTGAGTGCCATTATAGTGGTGAAAGCCCCACAATTGTTCCAACTTCACATGGAGATCATGTCACAGAACACTCCCACGCTACACAGAAGCACATCATATGTGGCTGTGCTGCAGTCTGCCAGGTTTTGTAATCAGGTTGACATCCCTCCGTGATGGCAATGATATTTTAGCAGCCTAAACCTACTCTTCAAATCTGCTTTCCAGAGAAAAACAGGATCACTGGGCTTTGTAAGGCTCAGTGCTTGATTTCTTCTCTCTGGTGCTCCAGCTGGCAGAGCACCCACACACAGATTTGGAAGAAAATTGATCATTTGACATATGGGGTGCTCTTTTACCTTCTTAACAAAACAACAGCCACAAAGATCTTTATTCTGGATGCACTTAACGAGTCAGAACTCTTCTCCTACCCAACAGAGGACACCCCAAGTCATTGGAGTCATGCAGTCTCAAAATAACAACAGTGGGAACAGAGGACCCCGGCCGTTGGAGCAGGTCACCTGCTACAAGGTAACGCAGAGGGGAGGGCTAAGGAGGGAAAGGCTTTTTCACAGTGTAGAGGGGTTCATGAATTCTGAGCTTTGCTCAGTAGACATTGTGTGGTGCCTGGATACAGCTGTGGGAATTGGCCGTGAGTTCTGAGGTCACTGCCTTGCTAGTCCTGGAGTTGCTGTGACAATGACAAATTCTGTAGGACTCTGCTGTCTGCTAATGAACAGGAAACCCTGCCCCAAAGACTGGAAGGAGACTGTCAAGCTGCATATTTCAAAAATAAGAATTAAGAGTAATTTTTTTGTCTCATAAGCTAATTTGCTTATACTGGTGGGTGTAGATTATTCTCCCCTGTTAGCCTGGAAGGTCCTTGAAAGTAACAGAAATTAGGTTTGCAAAGCCTGCTCAGTATTTGAGTTGTAAATGCACCCTGTGGTGTCAAACCAAGGAATGAGTTGTTCACCTTGGTTGCTCATTGAGGAGCACCAGGAAAATTCAGACACAATCAACTTTCCATCTCTGTATTTTTCCACAAAAGCCCCTATCACTAGAAAAGGACAAAATCTTCCTGTCCCATTAGCCCTGACAGTTACAACATTTTACATGTTAGCTCTGAGCCTTGTGCTTGTTTGGGTGAAAATTGCTGTGATTGGACATTTGGGATATTAAATACATGAATCCATTCCACTGAAAACCTTTAATAGCTGCCTATTATTTTATCTGCAAGTAAATTACAGATCTGGAGAAGGCTGTTGCACCAGATACTGGCATTTCTCTGTGTTTGAGTAGTTTTAAGATGCAAAGTCATGAATCTGTGACTTTGTCAAGTTCAGAGGTGCTTTTCTGTGTTTAATTCAGGATAGCTGACCAGGAGAGTCCCCATGGATATGGTGCCTATCAGATGGAGTAGTCCTAGAAGCTTCAAATGTTGAAATCCTTCTTGTGTGCTGAGTGTTCTCTCCTTTGAAATGCCTTAGAATAACATGGCATCAGGTTACTCCCAGCATAGAAGCAGCTTTTGCTCCAAGAAGTGGTAGCAGCCCATAAATCCTGTCCCTCCTGACACCCTGTTCCACTTCACCTGCTAAATGCTGCATCTTCCATGTGTGGAAAAGCTTCCAAATGGCAGCAGTTGCTGGGTGCCTTAATGAAGGTGGCTAGAAGGAAAAAGCTGGAACTCTGCAATAATTCCTGTCTCTTTCTCTTTCAGTGTGGTGAAAAAGGTCATTATGCCAACAGATGCACCAAAGGACATTTGGCCTTTCTCAGTGGACAGTGAAGGTGCAGCAGGAAGGTGCAAGGGAGCTGTTACCACTGAGGAAAGGTTTCTGCCTAGCACAATGTCTGGAGCTATTAATCAGGTTGTTTTTTTAATGCCATTACTGAAAGAACTGGTCAGAGGCTGGCTGCTGCTAAGCAACATTTTTGTAATTGTCCCCAACTTTTTTAAGTTTTAACCTTTTTAAAATCGATTTTGGCCTCCGCCTGTTTTCATTGAGCCCTGATGAAAGGTAGATCTAAAAGCCTGTAGATAAACCAAGCCCTTACTGGTGCAGCACTCCATGTAAACACATCTTAGGCCAGTGTTTCTCTAAAGTATTTTCCTTCTGCTACTTCTCTTTGGAGAATCTGCAGCATTTCAGCCCTGCTTGTGGAAGCAGGAAGACTGACTGGGAAAACTTAACACTTACAATGCCTTCTCCTCAGTGAGGAAGCAGGGATTCTGCTGTCCTGTAGCTTTTCAAAAGCAAAGTCCTGTTTCCAGGTCAGCCTGGTGAGCTTGTCCTGGTGGCTGACATAACCCCTCACGTACATCAGGCAGTAAAACCCATGTCCACTTGCTTTGTTTCTGTGCTTCTTGCTGTACTGAAGGTTAGAAATCAGTCTTCTGGGAGAGAACGGATCAAGGGGAGAATAAATTGGCATCTCTCTGGTTAGCCAGACAATAAGGAACAATAATTATAGGAAAGCTGCATCTGTGCTCAGTTCCCACTTGCAGAAAGGAGGGAAATGAGCATGTCTTGGAGTAGGAATAGAAGAGCCTTGTCTCAGCCCCCATCATCCAGCTCACACTGAGCAGGTATTCCCACACTGTGGAGACCAGGAAGTGGACCTGTATATTCTTATGGAACATTGCTTTTAAAAGTGTTGGTAGAGATTCCTTCTGAGAGCAGTTTTTGTTTTCAACCCAAACCCCATTTATTTTGAGATGACTATTTCAAAAGGGCCAATGACAAAATGTGAATTAAAAGAAAAAAATTGCCCACAATGTGAGCCTTATTGATTCTACCCCATCTCTTCATTTGCTGCCTGCCTTTATACTTTGTTTTTATTGAAATGTACTGATGGCAAAAGCTGGCTGTGAATTTACTTTTCTTGAAGAACAAGGTAATGTGGCTGGATTAAGAGAAGTGACCAGAGCCTGTGTTGGTGTCAATGACTGCAGTTATTTCACTGTGGAAGTTTCAAGTCTGTAGTCACAGACCATCACTTTCATGACACTTTGTGCCCCCCTCAGACTGAGCTGTGTGATCTGTGTGCAACTGGGCATGTGGGAAGGGAACTAAAACACTCCAGTGTCTCACCACCTTCCCCACTGAGTTCAGTTTTTGGGCTTCAGTACCAGTTTTCCAACACTGAAAGCCTTCCTGTAAACACTGAAGCTCTTGGGAGGTTTGTGTCCCTCAGGAAGTGTTTTTCACTCTCCGTGCTGTTCAGACAAGGATGGTTCAGGTCAGCCCTGCAGTGCCCAGCTCCAGGTGCTGGTGTGACATCGGGGTGTGAGGAAGCTCAGAGCTGGGGCCAAACCCACAGATGCTCCTTTAAGCTGCATTTAAGTCAAGAAGAAAGTTTTCCTTTGGTTTATTTTGATGGATTTGAAGTCTGAAGCTCATTCCCTCCTAGCTTTGGCAATGAAAGGAGGTAGAGTTTTGGTGGAAATTTTGGGTTATCTGAGGCAGTGACAGAAGGAGAATGCAGATCTGTCTCACCTCAGACAGTGCTCTGCAATGGTGGAAAACTGCCCCAATACCTTCAGTCCCTGGTGACAGCCTGACTGAGAACCAGAAACACCAACAGGCCCAAAGCTCAGAAATTCTTTCAAATCAAAACACATCCTCTCAGCCCCTTGTCCAGCCTGTCCATAATGGCCAGGAAGCAATCCAGTGCTTTTATTTTTATCAAACTAATCAGTTGCAACAGTTCCCCCAGTTCATAATACAACCCAAGGAGCAGCTGCTTTCCCTGTGAACTTACCCTGAGGGGTGAAACTCTCAGAAGACAAATTTATTTGCACAGTACAATTAACAATTCAATTAGGAGAGTGTCAGCTCAGGAAATGTAAAGTGTGTGCACTTTATTATTGGTCACATACAGTACAGATTTAATATCTATAGTTCTAATGTCTTCTGTCAGGCCAGCTGTGCCAGGAGCTGCACCTCCACCTTCTGATGGTGTTTCAGTGGTACTTCCTCCTGCGGTCATGCTCTGCAGCAAAGCACAGCAAGTTAATTCTGCTGAACTCAAAAGAAAAAAACCCCACCACACCTGAAATTAGAGGCAAGAAAGCACTCTAAAAAAAACCCCTGAGCATGTATTTTCTACATGCTGTCAGGTCAGACAGGCACCAAGGTCTAAACTTTCTTCATTACCAAGAAAATACCCAGTAAGCATCAAGTTTTCTATGGTTACAAGAAGTTTGTTTGCCAACAATCTTGCATTTTATTTCTAAAAGCAGCAGCAGGTAATTGCTTCTATTCCCCAGGCAACCTTCCAAGCTGTCCTGCACACACTCAGCCATGGTTTTTACTTACTCACGTGACTGTAGCTCCACACGTAGCTGAGGACAACATACCCAGCCAGCAGCATGGAGACACCCCCGATGCCCCCCTTCCTCACATTGATGTATTTGTTGTAGTATCTGTTGTAACCTGTGGAGGAGGAAAGTTTTCAGAGCAGCCAGATGAGCTGTGTGTTACCCTGTGTGAGAAAGAAGCAGCCTGGATTCACAGAACTTCAGGAAATTGTTTCTTATGAAACATCTGAAGGTCTCAGAAGCAAATCTGAGAGGAGGCAACCTGTGTGTTAGTTGAGCAAGGTGATCTCAAGTTAACAGCTCTAAGCCTTAAAAAAAAAAAAAATAAAAGGGAAAAAAACCCATTTTCCCCTAAGTATTATTGTGACTTTCATGAGCTCAAGCTGCTTTGGAACTATGTAAGTCTTCCATATATTACAAACATACACATGTGTATTATCAAATGCAGACAGTTGCATTTGACATTGTGTTTAAATGTACCTGAATGAGATCTCTGCCTATAGCAAAGGACAGTGGTCCCAAGTGATCCATAAGAGCCCTGTTTCCTTTTTTACCATCTGTAGGGATCAACTGCTTTTAAACTATTTTTTATTTACTTGTGATCTTGGGAAACCCCGAGATTTTCAGCCAATGGGTTCAGGACTAAGGGCACCCCATTTCTCCTTTGTACAAGAAAAACTACTGAGAACAAACATCAGCTGGATAAAACCCACACGAGAAATAAGTTTACAGATGCAAAAACGAGATGTTACAGCAGAAACTGCTCTGGGAAGGCAAAACTCGTCAGGGAGCAGCCCCTGCGCTGCCAGACGCCCCCACCCCCCGGCAACATCCACTGCGGCAGCCAGGGGCTCTTGTATGCTGCTCTCCTTGCCTCCGTCAGGAGAACGGATCCAGGGCCCCGCACCTTCCGGGCCTCCCCCGCAGCCTCCTCACCTCTTTGCACAGCGCCCATGATGCCGCCGGGGGTGAAGTCCCTCATGGCCAGCCAGCTGCCCAGCTGGCCCAGCTTCACGTCCATCAGCTTGGTGTCCTTGAGGAGAACTGCGGCAGGGAGAGGGAGAGAAGCCGGTCAGCACGGGGCTGAGGGAGGGAGGAGGGCACCACGGTCACCTTGATCTCTCCGCACTCACCCGGCGGCTGCGCCATCTTGATGTGCCCGGAAGGAACGGGCCGCAGGGGCTCATGGGAGGAGGGAAGGGCGGGTACCCGGATGGCGGGTGGGGCGGGGCCAGCGCCATGTTGGGTGTGTCCAGCGCCATGTTGGGTGTGTCACGACGCCATGTTGGGTGTGTCACGCCCCCCTCAGGAGGGACCGTGGGCGCCCCGGTGTCGCCTTGATCCCGTCCAGCCCGTCCTAGTGACGGGACAAGGAGTAATGGGTACACATTGGAAGCAGGGGAAATTTCGGTTAGATATACAGAAAAAATTTCTCCCTGTGAGGGTGGTGAGGCCCTGGCACAGGTTGCCCAGAGAAGCTGTGGCTGCCCACATCCCTGGAAGTGTCCAAGGCCAGGCTGGACAGGGCTTGGAGCAACCTGGGATGGTGGAAGGTGTCCCTGCCCATGGCAGGACATGGAATGAGATGATCTTTAAGGTCCTTCAATCCCTTAACAATCCATGATTCTGTGATCTCCTCTCTGGGGGCTGCACACGCTGCCCCGGATGCCACAGGTGCTGCCAGCCTGGGAGGGAACTGGGGCACCTGAGGGATTTGTCCTTCATTTCTAGTCCAGCAGGTCCCTTCAGCAGCTGGGCCCCTCCTCAAGGGATGGTAAACAACTCCTGAGCACGTCCTTCAATCCCCCAGGGCAGCGCCTCGCACCGTCCCACGTTATGGGGTGTCAGGTGCCCTCCTCGCAGTGCTTCAGATTGTGAGAAAATATAGAAAAATTCACAAGTTGTCATCAGCATCTTCACACGTCTCTATCAGCAATCTTGCTGATGTCCCACAAATGAACCTTTTCCAGTGTGTTCTTAAGTTGCAACTCTAACATGGTAAATATGCGCTCACAGACAGTATATACTGCAACATACATTTAAATTATTGTCATTTATTGTACTGTAAGAGGTCCCTTTTCCATGCCCACTGAGGGCTTTTCCCTGTGGGAATATGATGTGTTCTACTACAGCTCCTCTGGAAGGGTGTCAAAGGCAAAAGGAGAGGCTGGGTTGGGGTATGTAAATAAACCCACATAACCAGAGTGGTGGAGCAGTTAATGTGCAGATAAAGACAAATTTTGCCTTCCTGTAACAGGAATCACAGAATATCCAGAGTTGGAAGAGACCCACAGGGATCATCCAGTCCAGCTCCCGGCCCTGCACAGACACCCCAACAATCCCACCCTGTGCCTGAGGGTGTTGTCCAAATGCTCCTGGAGCTCTGGCAGCCGTGGGGCCGTGACCATTCCCTGGGGAGCCTGGGCAGTGCCTGACCACCCTCTGGGGGAAGAACCTTTCCCTGATATCCCACCTAACCCTCACCTGACACAAGTCCAGCTGTTCCTTTGGGTCCTGTCCCTGCTCACGAGCAGAGATTGGAGCTGCCCATGTGCTGCCACTCGCGAGGAGCTGCAGCCCCGATGAGTCTCCCCTCAGGCTCCTCCAGCAGAACAAACCAAGTGACCTCAACCACTTCTTGTTTGGCTTCTCCCCTAGACCTTTCCCCATTTTCATAGCCCTCCTTTTGATTGCTTTATATCTTGTATTGTGGTGCCCAAAACTGCACCCAGAACTTGAGGTGAGACTGCACCAACTCAGAGTAGAACGGGAAAGGGCCACCCAGATTTATTTCCTGTTCTCCAGAGCCCTTCTGGAGCGCTCAGGCCCACCCTGAGCACACCTGCAGCCCTGGGTGGTGGCACCAGGTGGGACTCCAGCAGGTGTCACTCGCAGGCAGCGGCTGCGGCTGATGGTCCCCGTGTAGTGACCTCTAGAGGCTTCAAATCCTCTCGTGCAGGTTCATAGCAGTGTCAGGGTTTGTTGTTGTTTATTGTGCTGAAGCTGAAAAGCAAAATGCTGCAGAGGTAAACAGGGAGCAGCCGTTCCCCCGCTGCTCCTGACAGGTCAAATAGCACCCCGGGATTCCTGGATATGAAAGCTCCATCCCACAGAGGACTGGTAGAGGGGATCAGAGATGCAAACTAAATTAAGGATGCTGAAAGGAGCCCATAGGGCTCCTACATAAACACTAATCTCTGCAGCTTTTATTTCTCCTAGGCTGCAGAGTCTTATTCCACACTCCTCCCTCCTGCCACTGCAGAATTCTTGAAATCTGCAGGGTTGTGTTACCTGGTATTAAATGAGGTGAGGGACCTGTGCTGTCGCAAGATATATGGAACTGTGTCACACATCAGAGGCTGATCCCCGTGTCTAGCTTCACCCTCTATTTTACCAAAATTAATTTATTTACATTGAATAGTTCTATAACATAACAAAACAATGAAAAAAAAAAGCAGAATTAATACATTGCTGCCTGATTTTTAAAGTTTTTTTTTTCCTCATTAACAAAAAAGTAAGATGAGGAAAATACAGTGTGTCTGATCACCTGAAGAAAGGATTCCAAATTTAGACCCTGTTAAATGAGTTTTAAATCCTCTTATTAAATTATCCTTTATTTTATTATTGGACTTTACCGGTAACTGTCATTTTATGGCTGAAGTGTCCCCTGATGAACTACTATATGCCCTTTTTACAGTACTTGCAGAAAATCATGTTCCAAACTTGCTTCCCTCGTTCTTGCAAGGCAACCTATTGTTTTAAATAGGATTACTCATGCAAGGCAGATTAATTCACCTACAGGAAGAAAGCCAGTGGCGGGGGCCTCGTTTTAAGGAGTTCCCTGCAGAGCAGAAGAGTACATAAAGCTGCTCAAACTGCTTATAGCAAGATCTGGAGAAATTTGGATTGTTAGGGTAAGAATGGAAATCCTTAATGAGGATCCTTCTGCAATGCAATTAGAGGGAGCAGTGACTCAAGCCTTGGCCTGAACTGCCCATGCTGGCAGGCTGAAAGGAACAGGGCTGTTCTCTTTATGCCACCTTAACCTGACCCAGCAGGAAGAGTGAAATGGTACAGATGTGCAGGAGGTTTTGCTGCACATTTCCTTCCTTTGACCTGTGCTGCTGTCCAAAACTCAGGGTCTTGTTGGTTGATCCAGATGGGAGGAGGAATGACAAAGATGTTTCTGATGTATTTCTGTTTGCTTTCAAGAATTCTCGCAGCCCTTCTTTCCTGACCAGAGAAGAACTCATACACTGAGAGCCAGTTGCCTTGCTTAGAGCTCCAGACCTGCTCCAGGCAGCAATGTGACCCCAAATCTTTGTATTCATTCCAGGTCTTATATCAATGATTGTTCAGGGTCTTTGAAGTTTCCGTTCTCTGCTTGTTTCCATACTCTGTCTTTCTGTCTCTTCCTCCACCTGAGCCATAGCATCCACACATAACCTTCTTTCCTTTTAATATCCTACTCCAAACTGTCCTCCCGGAGCCTTCAGGTTCTTGAGCAATCTTGTATTGTGGGTGGAAATAGACTTAATGTCTCCTTCAGCTACCCTAAATAAAGGAATGCAGTTAAACCTACCAATTTCAAGAAGGTTTAACCCAACCTCTAAAAATAAAAGCCTAATGGAGTGTTGCCCTGAGGTTTTCATCTTAGTGAAGACCTCTCTAGAAAATGCTGTGAAGTTTGTAAGTAATGGCATAGAAATAATAGAAGTAGAAATAGAAATAAGTTCAAAAAACACAGAGTGTTTTGCAAAAGACATCAATGGATACAAAAGAGATTTCCTTTCTCCACTAACAAGGGTAACACATAATGTTGCAGCTTTCAGTCCAAAGATTCAGTTGTGGCCCAAAAAGTTAAGTCACACTTCATTTGAGTTGCTGAAAAGGAGAAGTAAAAAGCAGAACAGCCTCCCTCAGAGGTTGGGATCATTTTTCCTGTTCCATGTGCCACCCTTTGAAGACTCAGGGTCTCCCCTAGGTGGTCAGTGGTCCTGTAGGAATATACGACACAGTGTCTGTAGCTCTGTGAGGTAGCACAGAGTGGCCTTCAAGAAGGTCAAGAAACGAGGATTCACCTAAATGATCCCATGCCCACTGAAAGAGATGACGAAGCACCCAGTGCTTTTAATAAAGGACCAGACCTTCAGTGGTTTGTAGACCAGATACAGTTCTGAAACATGTGGTTTGGCACAGGATGCCTCTTGGCTCCAAAGCACTCATTTCAATCTGATGAATTCCCACCAGCACAGGTTCAGGAGCTGCAGCCATCAAGGAGAAGGAGAAATCAGGGGCTACCAGCACTTGCAGAAGCTCAACAGAGAGATGCACGTTCTATCAGCCAGTAATTTGGAGAAAAGTTATGGCCCCAGGCTGCTTCATCCAGTCAGTTATTTTTTTAATTGTATGAACAGTTTGGTGTGGTGAGAGCAGAGCAGCTGCTGAGGTCTCAGCCTCATTCATCTAAAATTGTGCTTGCAGTGGAAACCAGACTCCAGCGTTGAAGAGGATAAGAAAAGAGTGTGGAGTCTGAAATCTCTTCCGTGGCCAGACTTCCTCGGGAAAATGGTGAATTGCCTTGCAGAGATAATAATACCTAGGGATTGACATGGCAAAAGCAGTTGAGAGAATGAACCTGTGATTGCAAGCAGATTGCTTGTTCTGTGTTATTACAGAGCCATTTTCCTTCATCAACCTCAAAACACTTTGCAGAGGAGATCACTTACCAATGATTAATAGTTTAGCATGTACATAGTTCTTTTCTCCTTCACAGCACTTGAGTGTTGATGCATCTTCATGCGTCTCTGATAAAATGTGTACATTAATGTCATGATTATCTTTTCAAGTGGTGAAATTTGAGCCCTGGGTTTAGGACTGGGGAGGGGGAATTCCTCCCTCCTCCTTTGGTCCCATCTTGCTGGCCTTTGCTTGTATCTGGTGTCAGTTGCAAAAGTACCTTATTTTATTATTCTTTGATCAGCCCGGTGGTTAGCTAAATATATACCTGTGGGGAGATAATTACATGCTATCAGTAGTAAAATGTACTAAAATAATGTACGTTAATTAAAACACTTGCAAAACCAAAGCAGGAATTTTCACAGAGATAAATCTGCTGCAGCAACAGCTGTATCTGAGGCTGCTTCCCAGAGACAAACATGAAAATAAAACCATGGACCAGTAAAACCCAGTTTCTTCATGCTAAAAAGAGGAAAGACATGTACCCAGTGGGAATGGCACAGTGGTATCAGTCCAGAAGGGCAGGGTGATCTGCCTTCATTAGTGGGGGAAGATTGGTGTGAAGAATCCCATCTATCCATGTGTCTGTTTGCCCAAGTGTCAGTGGCCCAGCAGGAGGGATGTACAAATGGGCTTCATATTATCAGGGGAGGATTTGGAGACTAATTAAATGATGTGACAGAGGCTTAAAAAAAATCACCTTGTTACCATCTTCGAATCCACTGCCAGTTCCTCCAGCATAATCCTTGTATTTCTCCTCTCTTCCCACATTTATGGCTGATGAAAATAAATGTGGAAATTGTCTCTCTGACCTTCCCAGCTGAAGCAGCCGATGGCTGTTCTTCCTTTCCTACTTTGTTTCTTGGAAGAAGCTTAGTTGCTGACATTGAACCTTACTCAGATCAAAGGCACTGGTGGCTTTGGGACATTACTACCTCCACAGTCCTGTGGCACCTGTTGATGTTGTTTCCTGCAGATCCCAGACCACAGCCAGTCTCAACTCAGCACATCTTCCCATTGAGAACTGGAAGGGCTTGTATCCCAGGCTTTCTCTTCCCAAAAGCTGCAGTCACTTCACCTGTGACAGCAAGGAGATGTGAGGCTGAAGCAAATGTTAAGGAGCCAAGAAGCACAGCTCTGCCAGTGAGACCTCAGGTTTGTACCAGTGGGTGAGCTGAGTGTCTTCTTGGAAGACACAAAGGAATCAGAAAGTTTGTGGGGCTGCAGTGGGAGAGTCACAGCTCAAGCCAGTTGTGTCTCACCACATGTAGCCCAGGCCTTCCTACTTGCACATCTGGAGAGTTAGATCAAGGATCTTTCTCTAATTCATACGTGCAGTTGCCATTGGATTCACGGCTGTGTTGATCACTTGGTGAATGAGTTGGTGCTGCTCCATCTATCCCCCCTTTTCTTAGTGCTCTATGGATGCACATGTGTTTGTTTGCATCATTCTCTCCTGGCACATATCCCCGTGGTTTTGTTGTTGTACGTCCTCACAAAAGCGATCCTTTGCACTCCCTCCCCAACCTGCACCAGATCAAATTCTAGCTTTTTCCTAGGCAGTGAAAGTGGCATAACTGATCTAATCAGGCTTGCCCCATGGCCATGTTATCCTATATGCTCCTAAAGCCAGGGTGAGAGGGAGATTCCTCTCTAAAGATCAGCGAAGTGTTGGGTGGGATTTCAGCCATGAGACTCTGACATACAAGCAGGGCACATGGGCACCCCTGTTCCCTCTGCGGACTGGGAGGGATCACAGGGGACCAGGACAGGGGAGCCAAGAAGCAGCAGGAAGCATTTAAATGTATTTCATTTCAGGGTGACCTTTAACAGGTGTGGATTTACTGATGGGGAGGGGAGAGGGAAGTAAGCGAGGGATTAAAGGGACTTTACCCTCCCTCCACTTTAAGCACCAGCTTGCACAACATTCCAGGACTGTGAGATGCAATTTGTGGCTGTGTGGCTTTATATCTTCTTCCTCCTGGGTGCTGGGCAGGTTGTGGCTGCCCCTGGGCTTTAGTATGGCTAGGGATTCAGTGGAAGGCATTGTACTGGCAGGTGCATTAGATATAAACCTGGGAAGCAGGGTGGGGGGGGAAAAATCCCCCTCTTCTCTGCAAGAATTGGCATTTAACCTTTAGTGGAAGTGCACAGTTCAGGCAAACACAAGGTGTGTGATATATTCCCTGGGTGACTTTGCCTGGAGATGTTCTCTTCTTGATCCACTGCTGCTGTGTACTGTTGAAAAGCTGCTTTCCTCTAACCCAGCGCCTGCTGCAGTTCAGTGATGGATTAAAGCAACTCTCCATTTTCCTTATCCCTCTCCGGGGGGAGTTGTAAAGTTTAATTAATTACATTTTGTAAAACATTATGAGATTCGTGGATGATAAATGCTACACAAATGTAGAGTATTTTTTAATGAGCACTGTATGACGGCTGCAACAAAACGCTTGTTTAATCAAACTGATCTGAGCTGCAAAAAAAATCCTCACCCTGCTGCTATCAAACAGGAATCAAGTACTCTGCCTTTCATGGGCTATTGGTTTTGAGGATCCCAAGGCATTTTTCAAAACTTTAGCAAAATAAAAAGGCAAGGAGTGTATTTGTGTCTATATATTTTATAGATCTTTCCCTTTATGTGTGCAGTTTAGATTATGTAACAAACCACTTGGCAACAGGGAAGGGAAAGATCAGTTAATGGTGTGGCTGGATGTCATGGCTGTGTGACAGGGTGTGTGTACCTGCCTCAGTTTTACCTGGCCACATCAGGCACCACACTTCTGGCACTGTATATTTTGTGGTTTAGAAGTTTTCCAGTTTTAGTCAAGTGAAATCATCCAGGCTGCAGCATCTTCCTAAGCAAACGAGGATAAGATGAAGCCTGGGAATGTTGGTCTTCGTTGCACGCTGCAATGTAAATCTACCCAGGGAGCTAGAGGTAGCTTCCACACTGGAAACTGCAGCCTGGTGTAAGGGCAAGCAGGATGCTATTTCTTTTTCTGGAACTCAGTCAGGAAAAGAAAGAGTAATTTCTCAGGCTAAAGGACCAGTCTTGGGCTACTCAGTGGGTAGAGCTTCAGCCATACACTTCTTGCAGAAAGTGCCTTCTGCTGTTACTGGAATGCTGAAGTGTCAGATCACCAGTGAACAGAGGATATATGACTTGATGCAGCACTTAGAGCAGAGCCTGGAAGGAGCAATCTAAGATTTCCATCCTGTGATGACACAGCCCAGTCCCACAGCCTTTGGGATCCAAGAATGCTCCCAGCAGAGGTTATTATGGCTTGTGGCACTGGTGTTGCGGGACTGAAGTGATGGCAGCAGCCAGGTCCTCTGTACTTCATACCCAGTTTTCTTAAAGATGCTGTTTTCCAAAATTTGCCTTTTCTGGACCTTTTATAATCTCTGCTGCTTTTGGCCAGATAGATTTTTCCTTAAGGGGAGAAGAACAGGAGGAGAATGGCCTCGATAGAGATATTGTCTGGCTGTGCTGGGAAGGAAAACGAAGACAGAAGAAATGAGCTGTTGAACCCATGGTGTTATGAGAGGGATGAGTGAGATATTTTAGGGAATAACCAACCAATCGGCCAATCTCACAAGCAATTTGTCTTTCCTCATTAAAAGGCAACACCATAGTGGGAGAAATGTAGAGCCATTCTTCAGAAGATTTATTGCCCTGTAGCATCTGCTCGAGAAAACTCTAAGTGCTGAGTAGAGCAGGAAATTGGAAGTAGATTGCGCAGCCTGCAGTTCCACAAAGTTGTTGGATCTTCTGTGGAAAGAAAGTGCTGGGATTTCAGAGCTGGCTCTAGCTTGTAAGGCTTGCTCAGTCCTGGGAGAGAAACCAGTGTAGGTTTGGTTAGAGCTGATGGAGGCTTTCTTATTTACTGGTCTAGCTAATAAGAGCATCCCGAAGTGCTGCTTTAGCTGGAACAGATGGAAATACTTCCCAGTGCTGTGATGGATCTAAATGTGCCTATGATTAGTGAACCAAATACATTGATAGGAGCTACTGGAGTTCACTGGACCTCTGACAAGAGAGGGGTGCCTGTGTTCCCTGCTGTGAACATATCTCTTTACAGTGCTCTGTATGTACAGCATTTTCTCAGAAACCAGCCTCAGGGACAATTATACATTAATAGCTACTTCTTTCAGAAGCAGCCAGCCCTGCTCCTGAGAAACAGCTATTTTCAGGCAGTCTTGTTCCTGTGGAACTGCTATTTTTAGTGAGTTCTATTTCTGAGGCCAAAAAAAGAAGAAGAAGCCATTTCTGTATCCCTCCACCATGGCCCAGACCCACTGGCTGCGGCTGACTTGCATTTTGCAATAAACATTTCCTCTTTACATCTCAGTAGCCTGAAGAAAGTGGTTCTCCAGCCATTACAGAAAGCAGCAATCTGAGCTGGGGATAATTATACAGGAAGGGCTTGTGGGAGGCAAAGCTGTGCTCACATACTATAGATTCCATTAGAAGGAGTAGGGAGATGTAATGGGGCTCTCCTGGGAGATGCAGGACTTTTAGATACCTAATTTGGAAGTCCGTTCTGGTATCCATTTTCAACATCCCAAGAGTAATGATTAACTGTACTCCAGGTTTCTCTGAATCAGTTTGTAGCTGTAGTAAATATGGGCTGAACATGATAACGTCACTGGTGCTCTGGGTAAATGACCTGAGGCAAGAGGAGCTCAGGGTCTGTGGCCGTTAACTCACTGTGCACCCTCATCTGGCAGCAACTGCGACTCAGGAATCTGCCATGAAGATAAAAGAGGCTCCGTCAGAGCTGAGGAATGTGGCATTTTGCAATATAAGTATCTCATATGCTGAAGGCCCCATAAATGCACCCCAGCAGTGTGTTGTGTTCTCATTCCTGCAGCATCTCAACAGCCGGGACCCGGAGATCTTCCGTATGTTTTTGTGGCCGTGGCCTTTCAAGGGGCATTTGGTAGATGCAACCACATGAAAATTCCAGTAATACCTTTGTGTTATTCGTGGGTTTAATGCAAACGCTTCACACAAGGGTGAAGTGAGTCTCACCATGCTGAATCTGTTCTGAATTTGAGCAGTGCCTGTGCAAAGTTCATCTCAGGTGTGTTGTGATCTCTTCCCTACAGCTGCTTCTGCCTCTGATCAGTGTGTGGCTGAACGTAAAGGTTTAGATTAATTTTGTTGCCCAGAGAAGCTGTGGCTGCCCCATCCTTGGAAGTGTTGAACGCCAGGCTGGATGGGGCTTGGAGAAACCTGGGATAGTGGAAGGTGACCCTGCCCATGGCAGGGGCTGGAACGAGATAAACTTAAGGTCCCTCCCAACCCAAACCATTCCATGATTCTATGAACAGTGACATCAGCAAAGAACATAGACTGGAACCATGGCTTGCAGGATTGTAGGCACTGGTAGATCTCTTCTTGGCAGGGTGTTGCTTTCTGGATTCAGCAGAATCAGCAACTTGAGTCTTTGTACAGGGTCACAGCAGTACTGAAAATACCCCGCCCATCCTTGCTCCAGCACCGTTTGCTGAGGGGCTGCTCTCAGAAGACTCTGGGCTCTGTGTGTGTGGTCTGAAGGTCACTCTTTCTCGGGAAGAGGCTCTTCTTTCCTATCTGAATGAGAAGGGGAGGCTGTTGGCAGTTCAGCCTTGTAAGCAGTTTCCCTTGTCTTTTGTGCAGGCAATACTGATGAACTTGGTCTCTAAGTGAAGATTATTTATCTCGTTTTTAACCCTCTGCAGGAAAGGAACTCAGTTGTGTTTGTCCTGCAAAACCAGACATTCCTCCCGCCCCTCTTTTTATAAAATATTCCTCCTATCCTCCCATCTCCAGGAAAAGTCATTATCTCTGGACTGTTTCTTGAAACCCAATTGCCTTTATATTCTGGTCATAAGCTGAGCATTGTTCAAAGCACGAGTGAATCGTGGCTGCTTTTATCACAATGAGAGCCCATTATTGGCACTTTTCCCTTTTTACTGCTTCACTAGAGAAAGGCAGGCGAAAAATGGGACAGAAATCTAGGAAATGAAGGGTAATTTACAGTTCACAAAGGAGCAGTAAAAATTAATTAGCTGTCTGAGGATCCGTTCCGACCTGGGCCGTGGAGTTTGTGCCAGCTCCTTGCATTGCATAAACTGGCTGTGCTGTGCTAGGCTGCTGAGATCAGGCTTGTGCTGTGAAATTAAGGCTCGTTGCTGAGGTAGAAGTCCTTCAGGGCATGCAAAATGTGTATGCACACCTAATTTGGTGTGCGAAAGAGACATGATGGTGCATACAACTCGGGTCATTACATGCTCAACTGGCTACTTAAGTTGTTCACTATTAGTTGTCACAGTAACTGCTCATGTAAATTACTGATGCAGTTATTCACATAATTTAGCACTGGGCTCCTTTGAAAATCCAGGCCTAATTCCTCCTCTTTTTCCAGGATGATGTCTGCAGAAATGAAACACACTTTACACACCATACCCATATGGTCCAAGTCCAAAAGGGGACAGAGCCCCAGAGGGATCAGAGAAGTGACAAGACACTGTCCCAGCTGGGCTCTGGGCCAGTTTGGTCCTGCTGTGGGATGCAGGAACTGAGCAACTCCAGCATCTTGCCAATCATGTTGCCAGCCCTCCAGTCAAGCCTGAGATCCCCACCTGGAGAAAGAACTTCACAAATCAGAAATGTCCTAATTTGGATCCTTTTTTGGTACATAATTTTCAAAACTGTAATTTCCATTTGAGAACTATTTGTCCTGATCCTGAGCGTCAGCTGAACTCTTTTTTTTTTTTTCCCTGTAGTTTAATTTAGGCAGCAGATGCCATCAGAATGTTAATGCCTTCTTAATTCTCACCTACATGCTTTTATTCTTATTAATTTGTTATCTGGGGCTTTAATATTCTATTTTTTTCCTGCTTTGATCAGTTGAAATAATTTGATGGCAGCATTTCAACAGGGCTTGCACTGGGGAAGTGTGTAATGGTGCATCACCAATGTGTGTTGCTGTGTATCCTGCAGTGTGCTCAGCTGTTGTACTGCCAGAGCAGGAATCATGTGATGGTTTTAGGTGATTATAGATGAGGCCTTACTTATCCCTGCTGTGAACAACTAGAGAGGGAACAAGCTTTAAGGGCAGTTTCCCTGCTTCAGGATTTTGCCCGCTGCAATCAAGGGTTGGCAATCCAGGAGTGTAATCCCTGTGAAAGTGCAACTGAGCTTGCATCCAGCGTGCTTGGACGGCTGCCTGGCCACAGCGGCTGCTTTCAGTCAGCACCCTTAAACCACTGCTATGGGGAGGCCAAGGAGGTGTCCCCACACCATTCCCTGTTCCCAGCTCGGGGGCTCAGGGATGGCGTTTCCTGTGTGAGAGCCATGGGGAGTGGGCAAGGATCATTCCCAGCTGGAGGATGGCACCTCCCAGAACCAAGGGGCAGAGAAGTGGAGGTGGGTGGGTTCTTTGGTGCTCTCCAGGCGATGCCAGATCCAACTGCACAGGAATGTCTCTGTCACTTGGGTGCAGGGAGGGAGCCGGTTTGGCTTCTGAGACAGATTAGTGAATGTTACCTAGGAAAGGGTGTTCCAATCTGTCTAGAAGTAACAAAAATAAAGTTAAGGAGTGATAGAGAGAATGAACAGTTTTACTAATTTAATCAAAACACTTCTGAAAAGAAGAGGAAGGGAAGTGCCCAAATCCCAGACAGTTTCTCAGTCAGTGTGGTTCCCTCCCTCCTGGCAGCAGAGAGAGGGGAAGCCTCAGCAAACCTTACTGGCTGCTTTGGTGCAGCCTCAATAGGCAAAGAAGCCCTTTTGCCCATTAGAGGTTGGGAATGACCCAAAATTTACCTACAATGGGGTAAATGAGTAAAGGGAGAAGGGAACTATTTGACCCTTTACCTATGACAAAACTCTGCTCTTAAAGCACTCAGACGTGGGTTTGGGGTGGGCAGCAGGAAGGTTCTTTGATCACGACTGAAAGATACAGTGAAGTTTTTCTAGAGAGACTGTTCCCATTGTGAGAGAAAAGACAGAAGAGAAGGAAAGGGATGAGGATGAATCAACATTTAACTGTGTGGCTTCTCAAGCCCAGTTTCTACAGCGTGTTCCCACATGTGCATGCTTAGTGCTCCCAATTGGCTTTTTCACACCTTAACTCTTCAGTATGTCCTAGCAAACCTAGATCTGTGGCTTTGCAAATACACCTTTTCCTAATGCCACTGCCTCAGTTTTGGGAGAAATGAATAAGGATGTGACTCTGTGTTCTTGTTATTGCTTGTTATTCGGGGAATGAAATATAGAATGATAGAATCGTAGAATGGTTTGGATTGGAAGGTACCTTATTGGAACAGTCATCTTGTTCCAATCCTTGCCATGGGCAGGGACACCTTCCACTAGACCAGGTTGCTCCAAGCCCTGTGCAACCTGATCTTGGACACTTCCAGGGATGGAGCAGCCACAGCTTCTCTGGGCAGCCTGTGCCAAGGCTTCACATATGTCTTGGGTTTTCCCTTTTCTGGGAAAAGCATGGGACCAGGTTCCATTTTATCCCTACAATACCATTTGCAGATACCAGAGGGTCAGACCAAAGATCTCTTTTCACTGAATATTACCTACGACATGAGGGGTGCAGGAAGTTGCCAAAATCACATGGTTGGCATTTAAAAGGATTTTAAGGAAGTTTTTAAAGGTCATGTTTGTGTTCAAGTGAGCAGTGGCTGCTTTTGCACTCCCACATATGTGTGAGCAGAGTCCCACTCCAGATGTGCCTTGTATAGACTGTTCTGAATAACTGGCTGCTCTGTGTGGAGCCTTACACTGGATCTGTGCTCCAAGCCAGGCAGATTCCAGCCAGTACCGTGTGCTTGGAAGTTCCGATGGAGTTTACTGGAAGTTCACTGGAGCACAGTGACTGCAGACCAGAGCTCGCTCATGTCCAGGCAGCTTGAAGGGTGACTGAAATGGTAACAATCTTGTGAAGGAAAACCTCTGCATTCAGACCAAAGGCTGCGTAAGGCAGGCTTGGGTAACAGCTGTATCCAGCAGTTTGGTTGGAAAAATCTGAGCAGGGTGAAACTGTGGCTTTCATTTGGGCAGATGGAGTCCATCTGTTGATGGGATCAGGGATGGGACAGCATCCTCTGGAAAGCTGGGATTAAGATACACAAGCGGTGCATGCAAATTAGGCATCAGATTATGCACATGAGAAGCACAACGATCTTCTGGTATTTTGGTTGGCTTCCAGGTTTGGATTTGGAGTCCTTTATTTCTGGTGCATGAAGGCAGCAGCTGATGTGCTGAGCCTCAAAAGATGCCTCTGCCTGCAATGTCCAGATTCCAGCAGGACCCAAAGAAATGGCAGCACACACCCAGCTCAGGCTGTTCCCCTTCCCTCTGTACTCCTTCCACGGGACAGTGGATCCTTCTGCAAACCATTCCCAGCTTGGATAGAGGTGCCAAAGGACCTTGCGCAGGCTCTGCCCTGCCCATCACCCTGGCCAGGCAGGCCCATTAAGAGGTGACAGCTTTCTGGCTGCTGTGAGGTGCTGCATGACACATTGGGTATTGTGTGTAGGACTTGAAGAGGTCGGTGAGAGCTATCTGAGTCATTCATTACCCGCTGAAGTAGGTGAGTGACCGCTGTTGTCCTTATCCTTTTAGAGAAGGATGCTCAAGCACAAACAGGTCGGGATATTTAGTGAAAGTCCCGAAGGAGGAAGTATCACAGCTCAGAAATAGTGCTTGGTCCCATGCTCAGACAATTATTCTTCACTTGTTTCTCTCTGAAAATCATGTACTAGGCATTAGTGTTATTAAGGCTGGTCAGCTCATGCTGCATGAACACCATAATGTGAATTTAGTCTTTTCTGCTGTTTTTTGGTAGTCTGTGAATCAATCCCGGTTCACCAAACAGCTCCCACTGCGTCTGCATGATGAGCTTCCTCTCTTGGTGTTCTGTGTGCTTGTTTCATTCACATGGGGTTTTTTTATGATTCTTGTTCAGAGGAACAAGTCTCTTTTTAAGAACAAAGAAACCCTAAGTATTTGCTGCTAGCATTCCCTGGGGCTGCATGGAAGGATTTGTTCTTTAGGCTTCCTGAATGGTTTCTTTGGTTTGCAGGACCTCTCACACCAGTCCTAAACAATGTTGTTATTTGTGTCATTATTGCATCCAGACACTGGCTTGCGCACCAGTGGTGCAGGTGCTGGACAAACACCAAGCAGCTGGGTGGTCCTTGTCCCAAGGAATTTAGGAGATCAAGGTTTGCAATGTGATGCAAGTTGGATCTGTCTTCATCCTTCTGGCTCCAGTGCCTTGTGAGAGGTAAATAGTAGAAAGAACAGAGTGAGAAGGTCTGAGATGTGTGTCTGAGGTAATCCCAGGAAAATGGGGAATAGAGGAATTAATATACATACACTGGAAATATGTATAAATGAGGGATTTGAAGAGACCTTCTGTCTGTTTGGGAACAACTAGAATTCTTGATAAATAAGACTCAGCAATTCATGTGGCAACTAGGGTGGTCCTGATTTTTAACCAATAAAAGAATCAGCCTCTTGATCCCCGGCTTTTCTGCAGTATCTGTTTCTTTTTCTTCATCCTTTTCCCAGCCAAATCCTCCAATATACCCAGTAAAGCCTGTTCCTTTCCCAGCTGGCTGCATCTCAGCAGGCAGAATCTGTGGCCCTCTCCCATTTCAGGCCCGTTTGACCTTGCCTTGTAACCAGATGTTTCACTGGAGAACATACACTTGGGAGAGCCTGGGTTGCACTCAGCTGCCTCGGTCAAGAGGCTGTAAACAAAACCAGCCCAAGAAAAACAAACCTTTTCTAAACTGAGTTGGCCAAGGATGGAGCTGAATCCAGAGATGCAGATGGCCATTAGCATGTTGATGAGGCTGCAGAGAGAAGCTCATCTGCCATCCCTGATCTTCCACCATGGGTTTCACTCAGATAAGGAATTATTTTTTTGGAGATTACAAATATTGTTCCCATGATTTCCAGGAGTTTGGAGATACCTGACACACTGACCCCTTCCAATGCCACCAAAGGTGCTTTGTACTGTCTGCAGCTGTCCATTCATTTGAGTGAGCTTTTGGCCAAGAGTATTTAGAAAGTGGTGGCTTGGTGGTCTGAAAGTCTCAGAAGAAGGACTCACAAGAACACCATAGCAAAATGAGGCATTTGGGACATCCTTTCTTCTGAGAGGCATGTTGGGATTATTTCCCTGGCTTTTTCAGACAGGTTCTCTGCAGAAATGGTTCTGTCTTCCTCAGTTGATCAGGAGAAGATGTGAGGAATGTGTTCAGGGGTTAAAGCTACAGCAGGAGTTTAGATTGTCAGAATGTCTTCTTTGGATTTGGGAAGTGGCCAACCCTTGGAGCTCCCATTTTGCACAAGATACAGTGGGATGCTCATTAGCTGAGGTGTGGGGAGACCTCCACTTGCAAAGGTGAACACCATGGGGTCCCCTCATCCTGTAGTGAGATGCAGTTTGGTTTGGACCTGGTGTTCAGATCTGAGAAGGCCTTTTTCCATTTGAGTTGTGTTTGGCCAGGTTAGAGAATGGAGGCAAGATTTGCCCCATCGTCTCTGAATGGAATCTGTTCCTGATCCATAGCCATTCTCCAGTGAAAGGGTGTATTAAGCCGAGTTGATATCTCTGGGAGAGGGATTGCTTGGCACATGGATCCCCGCTGTACCAGAGGATGGATGCCTGTGACTGAGCACTGTACACACAGAATTCTGTTGATATCCACATCAATGAATTCTCCTCCACAAGGGTCAGGCTTGCCTGTCCCCAAACATATGCTACGACTCAGAAGACATCCACCACTGTGTTATTTATCCAATATTCAGTATTTTTTCAGAGGAAAATTTGCCATCTCCTTCGCCTGTTTGTGTACTACTCCACTTTCTACAGCCAAGTACCAGCTTGCTGTAGGAAATATCGAGGTTATGTGGCTACAACCCATGGACAGTTTCTCCTCTGATCCATCTCTGGCCCCATAAATCATTTTTAATAACCAGAGTGCTCTTAATGCACTTCTAAAGTGGGCTAGATCTGTTTAACCTAATCTGAGTATTAAAGCTGGTCACAGTGATATCTGAGCACCTGTGACTTCCTCAGACCAGCTAGAATTCAGGACTGAGAAGCCAGTGGCTTTTCCTGTCCATGCTATACTGACACATCCCTTGTGATTGATGCCTTCCAGAAATGGCATTAGGGTCAGTTACACCAAGGTAAGAAGTGATAAATGAGGCCACAGGGCAGATATTCCTTTCAGATTCCCAAATAAAAGGGTTTTCAAACTCTCCAGACCTTGGCTTCAGCATCTCAGGGAGCCATTCTTCTTTTGTAAGAAACTCTGGGGGTTGCATTGCTCAGCCAGCTGGGCACAAGGAGAGAGCTGGAAAGAGGAAGGGATCTGCTAACACTATTTTGCCCTCTGTGCTTAGATCGACACTTCGCTATGTTTCAAACATCCGCTTCATCATTCCTGCTGTCCAATATCCCACTATGGCCCCAGCAAGAGCTATTTTAATCCCTCATCATTCATCAGGAGGCCCCTTCCTGTTCCCTTTCTATCTGCTCCCACAAGCATGTGTGTGCATCTCTCCACCGAGAAATCCCCTGGGGTGGCTGTTGTCAGAAAGGTCACCCAGGGATATTCACAAACAGCAGGTGTAAAATTAACAACTGGTGCAATTCCAATCATCTGGCAGGAAGGAAAACATTGGACAATAGGTAGAGCCAGGGTAAAGTTTCCAGCTGAAGGCTCATTGCCTGATATAGGATGGCAGACTGGTGGGCTGGGAACTCTCCTAGGAATGTGAAACTGATAGGGTATTAGCAGCCCCCCTGCCCCTCCAACACAATTGTTTTCAGCTTGCTCAAAAATATTTGGAAATGTTACCAAGCGGGACGTGTGGGCGAGAAGGCATCCTCCAGCCAATCAGCCGGGGAGATTCCAGCCCTCCCCTTGAATTTCAAGCTTTTGTTTTCCCTGATGGAAGGGAAGGTGAATCCTCCATGATTCATTTAGGGATCTTAAAGCATTTTGGATGAGTTCCTGCAGCACACTAACAAGTGGTGCTCTCAAGGATTGCGGAAATTGCAGAGAGGTGGCGAGAGAGATCGGTGGATATATGATCAATACTGATTCTGACACCTTATCATTTTTGTTAGTGGAACTGATTTTAGCTGCATGAAACAATGGGAGTTTCACTCAGTAATGGCATCTGGATGGCACAAATCTTCTGGAGGCGTGAATGGAATGGTAGATCCTGTTAGACCTTGACTAATGTCAGCAACCAGAACAGTGGATTGAGTTGAGGAGCACAGGAGTAAGATTTACTGTGCTGTGGATGTATCCAAGGAAAGTTGGCAGCACTGAACACAGGGAAGACAATGGGGAATGGCAAAGAAATTTGAGAAGTTTGGTTTAAACTGTGGTGAGCCGAGGTGTTCTGCAAGTGTTGAAGTGAGTGCTGTAGCCATTCCCAGCATGGAGAGTTTGGATAGAGGTTTTACCTAACACATGGCCTTTCCTCTGCTGGAGTTCAGCATGGAGTTCTGGCCTATATGGAGTAAAAGTAAATTATGGGGTTGCTGCACCTCACAAGCTCATTGGTGCCTACAGCTCTGTGGCTTTTTCGGTCTCTTCTGCCACTCTTCTTCCCCACCCTCAAAGCTCTCAGTGTGACGCGACACCAGGAATCCTTTGGCAGAATGTTACCACACCAGAACTTGTAGGCTCCTGTTCAGCTCACACAGTGTCCATCCTCTGTGTAAAACGTTTGGTACAAGCTCTGTCCACCACAACACAATTAGTGCTGGAAAAGTTCTCTCACGGGTCTCCGAGCCTACATCGGGATCCCGTTGCACTCGCTTAGCTGGGATCGCGCACGTGGACTGTGCTGACAAAGGGTGCTGGGCTGAGAGGGGCCTGATAAGGCAGTGTAACCCTGACAATACGTTGTCAGCAGCGCTGCCATCGCCAGCGAGAGCAGGGGGAGGACTGAAATTCTCCCGTTCAATTGGGCGAATTTGATACCTTCTCGTTCTTGTGTCCTCGTGGCTCGGCCACTTGACATTTCTAAACATTCTCAAGCAAGTTCACTGGAAAACTATCCCATGTCAGGAGCTGGTGATGTCAAGGCTAATAACAGTCCTGGGGTCAAATCCTTCTGATCCTTCAGGCAAGGACCTCAAGATTTGGCTCCAAGTCAACAACAAGGTTTGTCACGTCAACGATGGCTTATTATGAATCCCAGCGCAAGCCTTTCCCAAACAAAGTGCTTTCGTTTGGTTTTCCATGCAGCAAAAGGTTAGCAGTTTCCAAAGGCAGGTTCTCACTTCTCTGTGTGGAGTGGAGAGCAAAACCAGTGAGCTTGGAACGGGCAACAGCACTTTGCCTTAAAGCAGGAGACGGTGGTAAATCATTATCTGGGCAATTCTCTTCCTGTCTGGAATGGTACAAGATGATTGTTTTCATCTCTGGAGGTACTGGGGCTTTTTTCTCTGTCCCCGTCCATCATTTGGATGTAACAATATCACTGGGCTGCCTTTGTTAATGTTACAATGGACCTCAGAAAGCCGAAGGAGCCATACTGGGAAATGCACGGCTGGATGTCGGGGAAGGAGATAGCAGGGATCATCGTACTGGCTCACACTCACGCTGCACTGAAAAAAGGAATTGTAAATTGACATTCCCTTGGCTATTACTTTATAATCCTGGCACTGTGTTGAGAATAATGCCACTGGAATGGTGTCCAAAATGATAATTATAACCACTTCCTATTTTTAATTTCCTCTTAATAAGGGACACAGTGGTCATCATCCTAACAATAATGATTCTGCTCTGCCCTTCCAGATGTCAGAGCATTATAAAGTGTGGATTAACAAACACTGATGTCTCTCTACAGACCTTTCTTGTGAACTGAAAACTTGGGTGCTCCCCAGCCGACACACATACCCCAGCAGGTACGAACGTGAGCACTATGGGAAATGCTGGACTTGCTTTGCTGTTGGCCTCATTTTGCAAGGGGGTATTTGAATCATGGAGAAATAAAGTGACTTGCTCCATGTCCCTTGGTGAGTCAGTGGCAAAGAACAGATTCAGCTGTTCACCTCTCCCCATTTTTCTCTGTCAAATGGCATTTTTTTGGCTGTATTTTAGGACACATTTGATATGAGGTTCCTAAATATGTAAGCTGGTGTTGAGAATTGCTGAGTCCTCACTAGTTGCCCTCCAGGCAGTACCCAAACAAGATATCCATGGGGAAAGCTGTCTTGTCTTGAATATCAGCAACCACTAATGGTTATTTCTCTTTATAGACTCGTCTATGTTTTTGAGGTGGACTCCAGTTTTGCACACTCATCCAAGCTGATGCACACAGATTTAGCACAAGGCAATGAGCACAACAGATAGACCCAATTTCCAAAAGGTGACTATTTCACAGCTATTTCCCTCCTAAAAACCTACCTGGTGATAAGAAGTGCTTTGGCTGGGAGGGTTTGAACTCTGGTCGTCAAAACTCTTAGCTAAGAGAAAACTGGTCCATGTGGTTGGCTGAGTGACCCTGTCATTCCAAAAAACTCCTGACTCCAGAGAGAATGGATTGCTCATTTTGCAAAGCACTTATCTCCTGCTGGCTTCTAGGAAGTTTATGTAGGATCTTTCTCCATTGAAGGTCAGATTTCATGCATCTCCTGAGGTCCTAGAACCAGTGTGCTTCTGAATGAGAAGCAGAAAGGAGAAGACCATCAGAGGTTAGGAACATCTGAGCAAAGCAGCCCTTTATGGCTCAGACAGCAATTCCAATTATCCAGCACTTAGGCATTGGGAAGATTCAGATAAGAGGTCTCAGATTTAGCTCCTTTCTTCTCTTTGTAAGTTAATGTACCACTTTTCTTCATTTTTTTAAGCAGACAATCAAATCTGTAATAGCAAATTTCAAGTTAAAAGGAAAAGATTGTCTCTGCAGAGAATGGAAAGAACCATTTTGGTTATAGGGTGAGTTTTGTGATCCACCTGAAGCATGGGTAGCTGTCATTGCACACACATTAAACAGAAGCTGGTGAGCTTGTTGCAGGAGTGGCTGGATAGAATTCTATGAGTTTTTTTATAAAATTATTTGAGTGCACAA
Source organism: Corvus kubaryi (assembly GCF_017639235.1). Lineage (NCBI taxonomy): Eukaryota > Metazoa > Chordata > Aves > Passeriformes > Corvidae > Corvus > Corvus kubaryi. Next base: position 6,194,404 of record NW_024581129.1, read on the forward strand.
TACATACCAAACCGAGTTGCTGTTATGCTTCAATCAGGCTATTTATACACTGTGACAGTGCAGGAACCTCCTTTTTGACTTCTGCCTTAAATTTGAAAAGAGTCAATTGAAAATCATGTAGTTCCTGCAATCCTCTGAAAACCTTCACAAAAGCTCGGCTCTGGAGCCCCATCCATTTCTTCTCCATTGCAAGGGGCCAGATTTCCCAAGGAAGAGGTGCCATCACCAAGCTGAGAGGAGCTGTCTCCCTTCCTTCCCTGGAGTATTTGTACAGGTCAGTCCCTCTCATCTCCTGACAGATTCCTCATGGGAGAGCTTCCCACTTTTCCATCTCTTCTCACTGCACAGCTGCCCACAAACAGCTTCTCAGTCATCTGAATGCTTGTAGATCAGTACCATACAGCAAAGCTCTATGGAGCATGTGCAACCTATATACTAATCCAACAGCACCATGTGAAGGCTCATATTTATTTTCTGGGATAGATAATCATCACCTTTTGAAGAGCTTCTTCCTGAACACCTTGCTTCTAGAAGGCCATCAGTCCAATCCAACTCTGATTCTACCAAGAGCTATGGTTCAGAACCTTGTTATCCTTCTGAGTGGTGCCTGTGTCTTTCTCACTGCTTCTGGCTACTTCTGGTCACCTCGGTATGTCAGCAAAATCTGCAGGGTCCTGGCAGCTGGTGTGAAGGTTAGACAGCAGCAAAGCTCTGCTTCTCAGAGCCTTTTCTATCTGTCAGAGCTGATGGAATCTCTCCCCTTGCTTGCCCTTTGCATTACACTATGGAGTGGACAGGAGCAATCCTCTGGATCTAACAATCTCCCTACCCTTCTTTTCCTGCACAAGTTAACTCCCAGCCCTTGCTGCTTCTGCTCCAGCCCCCTTCTGAGCGTGCTCTCATTAAGACCCCAGAGGGAGGAGGTGATGCTCTGAAATTGTCTTAATTGCTCTTGTTTATGCTGGTTACGATGGCAATAAGTTGCCATGCAGAGGAGGCTTTATTCAGATGTGCAGGTTCTCCATTGTTCCGTACTCTGAAGGATTGTCTGTAGGCAGCTCCAAGTCATTTACAACAATAGATTAATATGAAGATCAGTAATCCTGGGTGACTCACAGTCACACACATGCGATACCCGCCAATCGCTGTGACCTGCCACCGGATTTAAAGGAAAGGTTGAATGTTGCTGGCATGTTCTTGCAGGATGCTGAGGAGCTAACGCTTTGCACTTGCACAGCTTCTGCTCTCCAGGAGCTTCCCAAACATGAATGGAGGATGCTCTCTTTCTAGGGCAGGCAATGACTCTTATACTTGCTGGAAAGCAGGGAACTGGGTCAGAGCGTGTCTTTGGTCCACTGTAAGTTAACATGTGCCAAAGTTTATTCATGGGTCAGGAATCCTGAGTTTTAGTCCCTGATCTATCTTCCAGGCACTCTATCACCCAGGCCCTGAGGAGCATCTTTTGTGCATGTTGTGTGCTGCTTGTGCTGTGTCTCATTTATCACCCTTGGACAGCTTTGCCTCACAGGTTCCTCTCCAGACCTCTGCAGTTCCGTGTCTGGATCTTCATTTAGCAGACATCCACTGGAGACAATGCTGAGACACCTCAGCAGTGGGTTTGTCCCTTCTGTCCCACTGTTCACACTTAGAGCCTGTGCTGGCCCCAATTGCACTGGATTGGGGGCACTTTGCTTTCCATTCTTACTTTCCTGGATAATCCCAGCCTGCATCCCATTCTACCTCACTGATCCATTCCTTGATTCAAGAGGTATGTGTGCCATCTTTTCCCCTAAATCCTTGTCTCAGGGATATATGACACCTATATTCTGTCATTCACCCTGGACCCACCATTCTCCTTCCATGTGCCAGGCACCCCATACATCCCCTGTCTCCCTCATCCATCACTCTCCCTGCTGTCAGGGACACATCATTCCCCTATCTTTCCTTTCCCCCATGCTGGGTGAAACAGGAGATGCCCACTCCTATTTTTTCCCTGTTTGGGAGATACATTATTTAACAGCAGGGAACACAGGCAGAGCTGTGAGGGAGGGTTGTGCTTGAAGGGATTAACAACTGTCATCAACCTGCTCTTGACTCTAAAGTCCATTACACAGCCGGGTCAAGCTGTTGAAACTCCTCACCAGATTCCTATTTGCTGCCTATTTTCAGCTCTTGGATGCTGACAACAGCCCCGTAATTTCCAGTGCAGGTTTGGTTCTCCATGTTACCATATTGCATGAACTCCAGCAGACAGACAAGTGCAGAAATTCTTTCCAGCTGAGTGTGAAAAATTGCCTCGCTCAGTCCATAAGTAATGTGCCTCTTTGAGTTGGGCTAATTTTCCTCCCTGTATAAAACAGTGAGGTTTCTGCATAATTCTGTGCATTACAAAAACACCAGCTCTCAAGGGCTCCATGGTGGGCCAGGCCCCAAGTGTGTTACTGAGCAATTACTGAGTCTTCACCTGCCTCAAGCTGAATAAAACCTTGAGGGAGCAGCTCAGGACCTGACCCCTGCTTTTCAATATTCATACAAACAGGGGTGAGTTTTATTGGGTCAGCAAAGGGCTGATTCAGGATTGTGTCTTATGATACCAAAAGAAGGTGCCTGGAATGGACTAGGGAGACTTTTTTCCATAAATATGTATTTCATGTAGAAATATAACTTATATAAGTGGTTAGAAGTTCTGTGTAATTAGTAACCCTCACTGGATTTCTCTTCCACAAACTTTTCCAGGTTCTTAAGTTTATATATATTTTTAGCCTTTTCAACATCCTGTGGCAAGGAGTTCCTCAGCTTAACCACGTCTCCTTTCTTTTGAACCTGAGATCCCCCCATTCCTGGGAGGTTTTGAACCACCCACCTTTCACAGTGGTACACATTCACAAAGATCCGGAATTAGTCATATATTTAGCTTTAATTTGTTTTCTAATATCTCCATCCATTTGAATCCACCATCTGCTGTGAATCTGCCCTGCAGCGTAGTCACCATTCTGGAAGGAGAAACACAGAAGAACTTGAAACTCTTGGAGTGAAATAGTGCAAAGCACCTGTGTGAGGTAGCAGTGGTCACCTCTGAAACCGCTCCCTTGGAGTCACCACGTGTTGCCATCACTAGACGGTGACATCTCCCAAGCTTTGGAGCAGCCTTGGCTGCAGATCCAGAAGAGGGCAATGGTGACACATCCTCACCGAGGCTCTGAGCACCAAATCCATTGAGGACAGCCACTGCAGGAACGAAGCCAATAGCCAGACCACCGTGGCTAGTGGATCTGCCTGTTCCTGGCTGTTTCGTGGCAAGCAGATTGAAGTGGGAGGCAGCTTTCAGCTACTGTCTCAGGTCAGATGGGACTGTCAGTCAATCGTTAATTATGACTCTTCTTCTTACTAATTTCTCTAACTTCTATCACCATGGCAGCTAACTGCCGTGGAAAGACTCAGCCAGAAAAAGGAGAAGACAACCCAACTTTTCATAGCAAGGGAACAGGAACGAGCTACAGAGGAAGGGGGGTGGAGGAAGAGATCTGTAAATTGTTTTCCAGGAGAGTCTAACACAATGTTCTGAACCCTAAAATGGCTTTTGTTGGAAGGAACCTCGAAGATCATCCTGTTCCAACCTCCCTTCCATAGGCAGTGACACCTTCCACTAGACCAGTCTGCTCCAATCCCTGTCCAACCTGGCCTTGGACACTTCCAGGGATGGGGCAGCCGCAGCTTCTCTGGGCAACCTGTGCCAGGGCCTCACCACCCTCACAGGGAAGAATTTCTTCCCAATATCCCATCTAACCTTGCTCTCTGGCAGTTTGAAGTAATTCCCTTCTTTTCCTATTATCACATCTGCTCTGCCCTGACCTGGTCAGCTGATCAGTTTTCATCTTTGGTGATGGCTGTGTGTCCAGAAAGGGCAAGAGGAGGAAAAATTTGACAGCACTTCGAGCTCTAATTAATTTTTAAACTTCCTCCCTTTCTGCTTATTTTGTAGCTTTTGTCCTGGTGCTGAATGTGTTCTTTTCCCCATGTGTCACTTCCAGAGGAGTACTGTGGAGATGAAATGCCAGTTGGTCATCACAGGGCATTTCACCTGTGGGGGCTGGATGGAAATTCACAGGCTGAGGCCATACAGGGCCCAGGGACAACTGGTGACTTCTGTCACTGCAGCAGCTCTCAGGAACACGGTGACACAGTGCCTGAGTACATCAGTAGCATGGGCAGAGCAGGTTGTGTGGGATCAATAAAACAACAGCCATTTTGTTGCTGTTTTGCAGCAACACCACAAAATTCTTGTTGAAATCACTGTCTGGCCCATTCAGCAACTTTCATTTCTGATTAAACTCTCCAGCCTGTGGGTATCTTCTCTCACACCTGTCTTACCATTTCCATTTACAAGGGCTTAATTTAGAAACCCATTGTACCTGGGCCTGCACAGACCAAGCTAATTTATTTTACATAATGCCTCAGCACTTTAGGGAAACAGACCTATGCTAAGTCCATCCTGAAGGGAAGGATGGACTTGTGCTTCAGGTTTTGGGTTAAGTTCCAGGAGAAGCAGACCCTGTTCTGACAGTGTTCACAGATCTCCCGAGACCTTTATCAAATCACTTATCCTGCTTTGAACCTAACCTTTGAGTCTGGAAAATAATCAATACAACACTTTCCTTAGCTCTGGTTTTAGGATAAACATAGTATTTAGATGGCATCAAAGTCCTTGTGTTCTGTGCTTTAGAAGTAGAATAAACAGCTGATTTCTGTGCTGGGGGGACTTCAGTGCTTAAGTGCAAGACAAGGACAACAGGCAGGTGCAACTCTGCTGAGGAGGAATGAAACAAGGCAGAGCTGACAAGCAAATAGACCCTGGGCATTGCTGCTGTCAGCTTTTCCATCGGCATCTCATCAGGGACATGCAGGGAGAGAACGAATCACTCCGTGGGCGTTCACAGGAAGCGGCCCCCGAGCGCGAGGGAGTGGCACGGGACAAGGGTGGTTTGAGAATCCATGTGGGTGATCTTCCCAGCAAACCTGGGGGACAGGAGACTCCGTGATATGCCTGAAGGAGGCACAAACAGCCCCCGCCTCCTTGGCAGAGGACTCAGCTGGCAAGATCTGATGTTTTTGTTCACTTGAGGCTTTTGTTTGTTCACTAAATGCCCCCGGACGTTGCTTTTCAAGTCTATTCCTTCTCTGTCGTTGTCACTGCCACAGCAACAGGTGAGTTGGAGAAGTTATACATGGGGAAGATGAGTTGCACTGAGGAAATTGCTCAAATCCTTTGCAGACCCCACTGGAGCCAGTGATCTGAAGACAGGTGCCCTCCACCCACAGAGCTGTGAGCATGGATGAACCATCCAGTAGCTATGTGCCCTCCAGAGCTCTCAAGTCAAGCTCTTCCCCACAAAACAGCAGTGGAGGAAGCTCCAGAAGTATTGCTTCTTTCTTTCAGGGCTGCCACACTCACTGACGTCCTCGCTGAGCCTCTTGCGGCAGCAGGCTGCTAATCAAAAACTCTGCTGCTGCTAATCAAAAACTCTTTGCTCGCCACTTTGGCATCATTCTGGGAAGCCAACAGAGTGCAGAGATGCTCAATTCCTCCCCCTCCACACACCTTCCATTGTCTTCAGGACTGACAGCTCTGATGTGGAGCAGTGATAAAAGCCAGCTGATGCTGTCAGGGCCTGGTACAATTGCACCGCAGGGAAAAAGGCGACTGGCTCTGACTCATCGTAGCCGCCTGGAGCTCAGGATGCCTCGCACACGTGCTGTCTCCTGGCACGGCTCATCACACAGCAGTGCACCTCTGGATGCTCCCCTCTGAGGCGGGATTGACCAGAGGACTTGAGACGGGCCAGGACTGGTGGCCAACTGGATGGCAAATCATCCTTTGAGATGCTAGAAAAACTCACAGGGATAAAAAAATACTTTTCTGTAGAATCATAGCATATCCTGAGTTGGGAGGGACCCACAAGGATCATCAGTCCAACTCCTGGCCCTGCACAGACACCCCAACAATCCCACCCTGTGCCTGGGAGCATTGTCCAGATGCTCCTGGAGCTCTGGCAGCCTTGGAGCTGTGACCATTCCCAGGGGAGCCTGGGCAGTGCCTGACCACCCTCTGGGGGAAGAACCTTTTCCTGATCTCCAGCCTAAACCTCCCTGACACAGCTCCAGCCATTCCCTGGGTCCTGTCTCTGGTTGCAGAGAGCAGAGATTGGAGATGCCCCTGTGCTGCCCCTGCAGAGGAGCTGCAGCCCCTGATGAGATCTAGCCTCTGCTGAAGCCTTTGGGTAAGGATCAATAAAGGTGGTTGTTTGGATGTTCCTCTGCTTGACCTGTGTTCAGGGGTGTTTAGCAAAGCATTTGTGCAACTCCTGAGTGGCAATCTATGAAATAACACCTCTCCTTCAGCCCTTCACATTCCCATCCTTACGGAATGGGCTGAGTTGCAGTTGAATTTCTGGAAGGCTCCAAAATGCAAGGGATCCAAACTTAAAAACACCTCAGGAGTGCCAAGCCAAGCCAGGAAGGACATTCAAAGAGGGGAAATTGGGCTGTGATGTGAACTTCTAAGTGACCTTGAGTAAACTGGCTCTGTGCTGCCCATCCTGCCCAGGTCAGCAGCTGAAATTTCCATTACTGAAAGTAGAAATTCAGGGGTCATTTCTGTTTCATTTCTCACTTTTTCCCAAACATGACATTGAATGAGAGGCATTAGGAGTTCCTCCTATAAATAGGATCACCCCTGTCAAAGCTGGTTAAGTCATACCCAGTGTCAAGCCCATAAACAAGGTGCCTCTCATGCACTGTCTGGAGGGTGCAGAGGGGGTACAGGGAAGTTTGACAGCTCCCTGTTTGACCAGTTTGCACTGGGACATCAGCTGTTTTCAAGGCAACAAACATAATCATCCCCAGCTCCCATATGGAGGATTTGTGGAAGTGGTGCAGAGGCAGAGTAGTTGAGGACCACTGCTCTCTGTTGTAGCAGAAGTGAAGCCTCCCAGCTCCCAACCTCACAGGTGCTGGGCCCTCCATGGCTGCTGTCACAGCTGGGGTTAAACACTCTGATTTCTTCTCTTCCTTCAAAGTCTTTCCCCAGTTCTATCCTAGAAATCTGGGATGACCTGGAAACCCTGCGCTTTCACTTGTCTGTTTCCCCTGGAGGGAGCTGCAGTTTCCTCTTCCTTTAGAGCTTCCCAGTTCTTCTTTAGCTCCAGGAGAAGCAGCACTTCCAGTGACATCCGTGACAAAGAGGCTTTGCTACATGGGAAGTCAGCTGGGGCATGGCAGTGAAGCCAGAGACACAAAGCAAAGAAGCATCTTTGAAACAAGAGACTTGTAAGTGTCCCCCCGTGCCAGCTGCAGGGACATCTGGATGGAGCTGGCTTGGCAGAGCTGCAGGGTCACCAGGGTTGTTCATGGCCGTGGTGGCTCCAGAGAAAGCACCTCAGGATAGCGGGACCTGATGGAGGTACCTGAGGCTCCTTCACTTTCCTCCTCCCCCATGGGAGCTTCTTTCCACCTCTTCACCAAACTTTGTGCTGCTCTGAGACTGGGGGCTGCTCTGATGAAGTGATGCAAGTGAATATGTCTTAAAAAAAAAAAAAATTAAAAACACCCCAGATAATTTCCGTGGTCTCATTTCCCCATAGATCCACAAGCAGTTGCATCAGTACAGCTGAGGGGGTGGAAAACTGAAGTGGGGGCAGAAAGGAACAAAAACTTTCTAAGTCAGCTTTGAAAATGTTCAGTAACTATATGGAGACCTACAGCCTCTTGTCCCCTCCAGACGTGAAGAGCTGTCTGGTGCTCATGTGTGGAGACATAGCCAGGGAGCAGAGATGATTTGTTTGAAGCTGAACTGAGAGCAGCTTAGCAGGGGAGGAATCGCTACTTGTTCTGAGATAGGCTAATTATATTCTGTGTCCTTGGAAGCCAATCCTTCCCTACTCTGCTTGCATAATAGAGATCCTATAGCTTTGTACAGAAGCACCAGGGTTCCCTCCCATCTCCGCTGCACACAGCAGCCTGTCCCACTGCCAGTCTCCACCCCAGAAGGATCTGGATGTCAGTCCTGCATTCCCTGGAGGGCTGCTGAAACACTTTGGATTCCTGGGAGATGGAAACCCTTCTAAAAACGCAGGGTAGAGTTACTCTAATTCCTTGCTGTTGGGGATCAAGCTGAAGCCTGCTGCTTAATGGGGGATAAGTGGATGTAATGCAGTCAGTCAATAACTTTATGCACACACGCAGAGCCCTTTGGATTACTGATTTCCAAAAGGCAGAGTCTCCCTCACAAACCCTGCACCACACTGAGTCAGCCCTGAGCCTTTTGACTTTGTATTTCCTTCTTCACCTGCACTTTTATTCTTCCTCCCGTTATTCATTTTTTTCCCCACTTATTCATTTTTTCTCCCCCTGAGAAGTTTTCAGCTTGTCAAATGACTCTTCCTCTCCCTGTCTCTTTTCTCTTTGCCTTTTGCAGTGGGAGGAAAGGTAATAATAAAAGGAGCAGTTTTCAAATAAGAAGCCCCACGTGTTACCTGGGAACTGTCTCTCAGCATCCAAATACCTGCTGGGACAGAGAGTGGTGAGTCGCCGCTGCTGTTTTGTACCCACCAGACACTGTTTGTGTTTCGTCACATGTTCCTGTCAGGTCTGTCACTTGGTACAAGCAGGACTGACTGGGCCCTTGTAAAGCAGGATTTCCCTTTACACCTCCCTACTAAGCCCTCCTCACTCCTTCCCTTCCTCCTCACAGGGAAAACTGCTGCTCTGGCTGCTGCCATGGTAGTTCCCAGGCTGGAGGAACAGGTTTGAGAGTGTTTGTGCTCTTTGCCTCATTGCTCTGAAACTCTGCTCATCTTCAGGAGCCCTTTATCCCTTATGTCTCAGTGGGGAGGGAAGGCTGAGATGAAGGAGTCGCTGAACCTCTCTCTGTCTTCAGTCCCTGCTCAGCTTCAGGCTGAACCCTTCACAAGTCCAGCACTTTTTATGGCCTTACTGAACTGCTCCTAAAAGGAGAAATTTGCAGGAGAAGGAACTCCAGACCAAGAAATTCCTGTAAGACCAAAGGATCTGAAATGGCTCCCTTGGGCCCCACAGATGGGGAGGTAGAAGAGGGAATGGCCCACGCTGCTGCACTTATCCCAACCCTCTCTGGTCCTCCCCAGGCTCTCAGCTAAAAGGCTCATCTGACTTTTATGGGGCTGGAGAGACCAAGCAAACAAAGCCTCAGGGTTTAGTCAGCGCCAGTGGATACAGCACGTGCCTTTTCCTTCTCTCCCCTCCTTTCTTTCCTGCTGACAGCTTTCCCGAACTTATGTGGCGTCTGCTCGGCTCGGGAGCTTCTCCTCAGGAATGAGCCTCAGGACTGGGGCAGGAGAGCATTTCTTACCATCCTGAGTGGAGGCTGCTTTCTCTTTCACCTCCAGGACTTCTCAATACCTACTGGGCTCCAAGGAAGCTGAGAAAGGCAGGGAAAGAAGGGGAGGGGTGCTGGAAGTGTCTTGGAGCATGAAGATGCTCTGTTGGATGGAGAAGTGACTCAGGCATGAGCTTCCAGGTAGAAGGACATGGCACTTTCCCTCCCTGCTCTTTCCTGGAGCTCTGACTTACAGCCTCAGCCTGTTCCTTCCACACCACTAGTGCTGGGGGTCAGAGGAATTGAGAGACCTCGACTTGTGGTCCCCACACCCTCATCAGGGTCCCCTGAGCTGAGGGTCTGGCTTGGGTCACCACAAAGGTACAGCTGGAGCTGCAGCAGAAAAGCTCCTTTTCCTGCACACTGCTGGGTTTTGTTGACTGTAACAAACTTCTCCCTTTGCTGCTGGGACTGCTCTGGGGCAGGGAGTGAAGCATTGCTCATCCTGCTCATCCGTTCCTTACAGGAGTTTTGGGAATCTTTGTAAATAAGCCAAGAACATGAGAAAGAGGAATTCCTCCCGTTCCAGGCCCTGCCTGACACTGCACAGATCCTTTGTTCTTGGCTTCTTTCTCCCTCCCAAGGCCTCTGAGAAGTTCTTCCAATAGCGCAGCCCCCCTGCTCAGCCTCTTCCACCAATTAGCAGTTATCCATTAACTGACCAGGAATAATTCCATCAATTAGCCCATCTCTTGAGGATCTCTTTCCCCAGGTGCTGGCAGTGCCACTTAAGCACCAACAGGAAAGGAGCACTCAAGAGCTATAAATATAGAGAGATGTTTGTATAGGACTTCTTTGTTCTTCAGAACTTTGTGGTACTCCTGGTTTCAGCTGGTCCACAGAGAGCTCAGGATCAGCCCTTATCCAGCTTATTCCTAGGAGTCCTGCATTCTGGGCTGTGCTCCCAGAGCGGAATCAGACCTTTCTGGCATCCGTTTCCTTGCTTTTATTTTGGAGGGATTGTGTGAGGATGCCCAGAAGGCTTTGAAGCCACCCATGGTATCCTGTGATCAGGCCAGGCATGATGGATCCAGGATGGTAAGAAATAGGCTGCATGTGTTGTGAAGGAGACTGTTCAGTAAAATAAATATCTTCAAAGGAGAAGGGAAGTAGCAGGAACGGGTAGAAGAAAGGATGTTTTCAACCCTTGAAGGGGAATCTGGAGAAAGAGAGGTCCTTTTTAAGGTGTAAAATGCTGTCAGTAGGAACACAGTATTGTTACTCCTTTGATGAGAGCAGTTAGCTGAAAATGGGAGGATGTGTGGGTTATCCCAGGTAGAGAAGAAAGTGGTGATGGAGTAGAGGGAGGTTCCTTTGAAGTTTTCTGATCCTACAAAGGAAGGACACACTCCTGCCCATCTCAACCCAGCAGGAATCAAGCATAGAATCCTAGAATGGCTTGGGTTGGAAGTGACCTTAAAGCTCACCTTGTTCCAACCCCTGCCATGAGCGGCGACACCTTCCACTAGACCAGGTTGCAGGGAATGTGACCATGCTCCGCCCCATCTCTTCTCTGGGCCATGGTCTCAGAGCCCTGCCCAGTCGAGTCTTGTTGCTGTCTGCCTTTTCCATGGTTTATTTCCCCCACACTTGTACCCTGCTTTACATTTAAGACATCACCCAGAAAATTCTCTCAGCACTTTCCTGGGTGCATCCATGTACTTTGTTTTTGCAGCGTGTGAGGAGTGCACAGTGCTGCTGGTTTATCTCCTATCAACGCCTGTTCTAGTGCTAAAGGTGGGCCGTGGGGAGAAGATCAAGGCACAGGAGGAAAAGTGAAGGGAAGTGCATTAGCCAGGACAGCTCGGCATGTCTAGGAGCTCTTAAACTTTGTGATGCTCTTGCAGGGGAAATGGAAGATTGAAAATTTGGGATAGCCAAACCTAGCCTAACATGGAGGACAGTGAAGGGAAAAGGATGTGATACTCTACTGACATCTACTTTTTACTGTGGTACCAGGGAGTGAAAGCTGGAGGGCTCAGGCTGTGCAGCACCAGGTGGTCTGAGGGGAGCTGCTTCCATCAGCCAGGAAGGGGTGTGTGATTTGATGCAGAGCTTTTAGTGCCCAGATACCTTTTGAAATCTTCTCTGCCTTGTCCCTCCTCACATGGCTAGTTGTTTCCTCATTCCATAAAGGAAATGCTAAAGAGAGACCCAAAATCCGGCGAGGGAGCTGCTGGCTCAGTGATGCCACGCTCGGTTCTGCTCAGGTAGCACAGTGGCTGCAAATTAATTACTGTTAACGATGCCACCTTCCTGCAGAGAACAGCAATTTCTGCAGCGGGCACAAGGCTTGGTCTTGGTGAGTGCCCAGCCTGCAAGGAGGCCTTCTGGCATCCCTGCACTGCCCATGAGCCCATCTGTTCCCAGTGGGAGCCGCGGAGCCATCAGGCAGTGCCGGATGGAAGCTTGTTTTGACTCATGGGTCAGAGGCTGTGCAGAGAAGTCTATCGTTCCCAGTCGCTTCTTTAATTGACACAGTGAAAGAAGCCACATCTTCCTGCCTGATTCTGACCAGGTCTGTAATTGAATTCAGCTCAACATCTCCGCTTCGGCCCCCCAGGGACCTGTCAATTAATGATGGATTTTTTTCTCGCCTCGGGAATTTCTCCTTGCTCCATTCTTTTTAGTTAATAGGATCCAGTGCTAAACCCGGTAGTAGTAGTAAATCTCCCACCCCCCATTTCCTACCTTTTCCAAAGGTGCCTCAAGAAGAAAAGGGCTTGGGCATGAAAAGAGACATGAGTGAACTTCAGGGACTGAAAACACGTGCAGCTTTCCTGTCTTTTGTTCATTCATCCTTCCTCTCGCTCCTCTCAGGTCTTTTGTTTCTCTTTGCCAAAACTGCTTGCACACACTTCACTCAGGATCTCATGAGACTGTTTTAGAAACTGCAAAGCTGAATTAGAGCCTTCTTTTTCCCTCCTTAGAGCACAATGTCTGTTTAACCTTTCTCCCTTGGCATCTGTCTCTCCCAGCAACCTATTTGCAGCTCGTGGTTGCAGAGGAATCCCAGTGCTGACTGGGTTTAAAATGGGGGTTGCTGGGGGCATGGGCAGGAGTATGTGATACACTGTAGGCTACAATTTCAGGCTGGCTGCAAGAGGCAGTTATTCCATGGATCTGCCTTAGCCTTGTCTCTCCAAGCCCTGCCAAGATGTAGAGGTTTTTCATGGCTCTTAGAAAGGCAAATTTGATTTGCATGTCAAAGAGAGAGAAAGGACAGGGATACTCAGTTCTCCAGCTTCTTTATCCTCTCCTAGTCCCTCTCCCCCTCCCCACACCTCCCCAGCCTTCCTTTTGGCATTCCGAATGCGTGATTGCTGCATTAACGCACCCAGTCACCATGGGAGAGATCTTGGGGTTTCTTAAGCTGTTGGATCCTGTTGAACATCCCCGTTAAACTTCGCCCTTGCTGCTGCGTGCGGGAGCTGCCCACGCAGACCAAAGTTCGGTCCCCAGCCCACCGGTTCTCCCCCACAGGCGCTGACGTACGAGGCTCTGCAGGAGGCGGTGAGGGAGGGAGGGTGTTTGGGAGAATGTGTCTCTGGAACAGTGACTGTTTGGTGAATGTGCACAGACAAGTGGGGTTGGTGGGTAACCAGGTGAGAGCACAGCGTCCCCACTCTCAGGGAAAGCCCACTAATCCCTCTGCTCGTCCTCACCAGCTGGTGATGAGTGGGAGGAAGGAGTGGAGGGGGAAATCCCTCCCTGACCCTCCCCTTGGGTGGACCTCTTGGTTCCGCTTTTTGTGTGTGGGAAGGATTGAGGTTGCCCAGGCTTTATAGGAGATCTGTGTCTGTTAGGCTTGAGGCCTGCCTGAAGAACTAGAAGGCAGAGAGCTTTTTCCCCTCCTTCCCATCACTGTGATTCTTTCCCGGTTTCCAGAAGCTTTTCTGGTTTGTTGTTGGGCTTTCTTCTTTTTGTTCTTGAAGGTTTTTTTCTCACGTGTGGGTCAGATCTATGCCACACTTCTCTGTGGGGATCCACATTCACTGCCTGGATCTTCTGGAGTGGGAGAACAAGGAAGATGCTTGTACACAGCTGGGAAGAGTGTATGAACCTCAGGATGTTGCTTCCAGCCACCTGCTCCTGAGACCATCAGGACAGTACCTTCACGTAGTGCTGCGGTTGGTTACAGCAAGAACTCACAGGACAATTCAGCTCTGCAGAGATAGCAGTGCCTGCCATGACTGGCCAGAGGAACAGAATCACAGAGTGGCTTGGATTGGAAGGGACCTTAAAGTTCATCTCATTCCAACCATTTTCTGCCATGGATAGGGACACCTTCCATCAGATCAGTTGCTCCAAGCCCCATCCAATACCTTTGTCTCTGTGTGCTGAGACCCTCTTTTAACTCACAACAACAGTCCTGCAGGCAGGGACAGTCATTCCACCATGTGCTTGTGTCCTGCCTCCACCAGCTGTGAGGAGGAGATCCTCGTTGTTAGGGTGTGCTGAGACATCACTGGGATCACTGGCTTAGGGACATTTAAGCCTTTGTTTTCTATTCACAGTATCTCACTTTCCCAGGCCTGGCAGAGAGCAGGGAAGAGTCATCTGCAGCCTGAGCTGAGATCAGTGGGAGCAGGGCTGTTGTCATCCTGCTCGTGTACAGGGCTGTTCTCACGCCCCATTTCCTTTGTGGACAGACAGAAGAATTATCAGGAGCTTGCACCTGCTTCCAGCTGAGGAGAGGAAACACTTCTGGAGGGAGCAGATGATGGTGGTGGTATCTCAGGAATCCAGGAAGGATCAGATCTCTGTTGGGCTCAGCACAGTAGAGGCTGATACTGTGAGCTTGTGGTCAGGGTGGTTGGAAAAATCATTGCTGTGCGCAGGAGAGGACTCGGAATTAAAGTCATCACCCTGATGGTTTGTAAAACTCAGCTGCTGGTGTGAGTGAGAGCTGCCCCAGGCCACAGAGGACACGTTCCCCAGCCCATGGGTCAGTGAGGACTGTACCTTCCCTGCTTGCCCTCCCTGTGCCTCACTGCTCACAAGTTGGCTGCCCCATCACCCTCCTGGCTGCCTTTTGGCATGGCTGAGGCTCTCTGCTCCATCCCACAGCAGTGGTTTAGTCCTGAGGACACCTAGTTCTGTCCTGACTGTGTCCCAAAGGCCCTGGAGATCCAAAGATGTCCAGGCAACTAAACTGCATGGCCTGAGGGAAGGGAGGGCAAATACATCCGAGTTAAGGAGTAATCATGTTAATGTGGTGCAATAATGAGGAAATTGGAATAAAGGACTTCATCAGAGATGTAAAGTGAATTCGTGGCAGGCTGGAAGTCTCCTGATGAGTGTTCTCCCCTGAGTTTTCTACCCTTTTGTGAAGCCAGGACATGCTGTTTCGAAACAGTACATTAACTCGGCACTAAGAGGCTTCCAAGAGGTGGGAGGGGAGGAAGGAGCCAGGAGATGGGAAGGAAGGAGCCAGGAGATGAAGGGAAGCACTAAAGACAGCGACACTGAGAGATGCAGCTCAGAGCTCATCTGGGATCTGAACTCCCCTGTGACTTTGGGCAAGACCAGAATCCTGGACACCCCAGCACAACAAGATGTTGACTCAGTTCTGGACACAAGCCCAGCCCTTCCCTAACACCAGCATGCCCTTAGAGGCACCTTCCCACACGAGGAGATGGACAACAGCACCACCAGGTCCCCTCCGGCACAGGGCATGCAGCAGCTCCACTTACCTTTGTGTAATAAGGTTAAATCACTGCCTCATTCGAGCCCTCAAATTAAGTCACCACCTTGGTGGATCGATAGCATTTTCCGTGATGCACTTGTGACACTAAGCCGGGAGATGGATTGATGCTGGGAGGCTGGAGCGCTGCAGGGGAGCGGAGTCAGACCCAGCACTGGGCAGGGTTTGTTGTCAGGGGGAAAAAGGGCAAATTTCCATGGAGAGCAGCAGCAGGCAGCAGAGGCAGGAGGTGTGGGGGAGTGGGGGCACGAGGACAGTGCCCATGTCTCCTGGCACCTTGTGAGGCTTGGTGCTGGTTCCCAGTTTAGACTTTCAGGGCTGTTACAGGGAGAAGGTCCTTGTCTGTGAGAAGCCTGTGACAGAAATTGTTTCCTCCAGGTGCGTCTGTGGGATTTCGGTCTGAAATTGACTGTTCTTCCCACTCCCCCATTCCCCTTCCCTCTGAGCAAGGTCTGGGAGAGGAAAGGCTGAAGGAGCAGCTCCCATGGGGTGGTTGCAGTGACGTGAGGGTGCCTGGGGTTGCCCAGTTCCATGCTGACCCCTCTGCACAGGAGGCACAGCCTTGCTGCCCCAGGCTCCTTGTCCCCACTGTCCCCAGGAACTGCCACCATCCACTGTCTGGGATGGGACCAAAAGGACCCTCCAGCTGCCTTGAGCCTTCTGGAAAGATCTTAACTGGTGTCTCTCAGTGGCTCAGCTGGGGACTGGATCCAAGCAAGGAGTCCCTGGGGCTGAGTGTGAGGTGAGTTGGGGCAGTTTGGGATCCCAGGTGCCAGATGGCTTTTCTCTGAGCTCCAGCCAGACCAGGAAAATCTGTGGTCAAAGTGAATCCTGGCTGTCCCAAATCCCAGCCCTGGGATGTTTGTACTTCTGCCAGCTCCCCACACATGGAGGTTTAGAAGGGACCTCTCTGGCCTTTCCAGTGGTGAGGACCAGAGACCACCCATCTCATCCCACCCACCTGCCGCACTCCAGGTGTCAGGGTTAAGGTCACTCTAGCCCCTATCTCCCCCACCCAGTGCCTTTCCCACCTTCCTCACCCCCCCTGCCCCCCAGGACCACTAAGCCCACGATCCCCCAGTGCTGGGTGCTTGTTCAGCTGGCCGGAGGAGCAGGCAGGGCAGCTGGTGTGTGGTCAGAGCAGGGACTACAACCCCTTCTTCCTGCTGCTGCAGCTGGACACCACAGGGCTGGGTGATGGGGAGGGGAATGGGACCAGTCTGCTGCATGAACTGGGTGAATTTAACCCTTCCATGGCAAGCTTGGCTCTCTTGAATAGCTCAGTGAAAAATCAGAACCTTCTGTAGAGCCAGCCCTTCCCAGCCCCCTCTGTGGGAGCAGGGGGGAAATTCAGAAGAGCAATCAAAGCCCTAAAACCATTCCTCACCCTCCAAACCCAAACACCTCTTGCCTGCAGGGTGCCCACATTGCTGCCAAACCAGAACTCCTCGGTGCTGACTGTATTTCCTTTCTAAATCTGTAACAGCACAATTTATTCAATATATTTGGCATTTTTAAAAATGCAATTTCTCCTGTTAATCTCTCTACAGACATGCCCAGAGGTGACCTGGAGGCTGCCACAGCCTCATACTCAGGCAGAGGTGGAGGAGTGGGTTCCAGGCAGAGGCTGCTGCCCACCCCAAGGCGTGAGGGGTGAGTGGGTGCCTCGGAATAAAACACAAACGCAACAGGAGGAGGGCAAAGCTGATAAAAATGCCCAGAGCAGCTGTGGCAATGTGGGCAATGCGGTGACACCGCAATTGGCTGTCACTTATTTTGAGGCTTAGCATTGCTGGCTTGTTTAAGAAACCTTATTTTTCTGTCCCAAGAGCCCTCTTTGGAGCTGAGGCATTTGTGCAACCCTAAAGTCTCTGACCTGCTTTCCACAGGGATGCCGGAGAAAGTCCAGGGAGCAGGACAGACCTCCTGTGAGGAATGGGGCTTGCTGGCCATTTGGGCTGAAAAGGTCTGATTTAAATGTGAGAGGAAGGAAGAGACTTTTCTGTGTCTCTGGCTCATACAGGGAGCAGTTCATGAGTTGATCCCCACCCTTGGGAGCTCATCCCTGGCCTGGAGAGCAGGGAGAGGAGAGGGCACAGCTCATGTGGGTGCTGCCAGGGCAGTGGGGCTGTCTCTGTGCAGGCAGAGAGCTGAGCTCTTTGTTCATCCCTGCTACGAAGCAAGAGAAAAACACTCCTGCCGAGTGCATCCAGAAATAACCCAGGCCTCCAGCAGCCAAAAAGCTTCCAAGGGGGAATTTTTAAGTGCTGGGAATTTGGCCTCTCAGCCTGTGCTTGGGGCTCCTCTGCTGTTATTATGACCCAGGCAGGGAAAGGCAGACCCTGAACACAGCCCTGCTCCTGAGGTCCAGGAACCCTCATCTCAACAGGGAACAGTTCACTTCTGACTTGCCCCAGGACCCTCTCGAGCTCTTCTTTTCACCCCAGTCTTTTCCAGCAGCACCATCACAGCTCCTGCCTTAAAAGGACACTGGTGATGGACACTTTCCATGTGGGATGTGCTTCAGAGGTCGTGGTGCCCCCAAAATCCCTCAAGAGCCCCTCACTTCACTGCATCCCTGAGATGAGGCCTCCTTGCAGGGACAGCCCTGCTGCTGGTGTGGCCAGGATTTGGGAATCTGGAAGGGGAACGTAATAAGGATGAGAGCTCTCACTGCCTGAAGAAGAGAGGAGCTGGGGGCATTTAAAAACAGGCCTTCCCTGTCTCTGGAAAGGACAGCAGATTCCTGCACTATCCATATGGGATTTGAGTCACATCGTGAAGAGAACGATCCCTCCCGTGACACATGTCAGAGGCTGCAGGGAAGATAATGTTGCTTCCTTGCTCTGGCCCCACTGTTTGTTCACCCACAGGGATATCCTGGCCAGCTTTTCCATGTGTCAGCATCTCCTCAGCACCCCAGAGCAAGGGCATTGCGCGGCAGATGCTCCACAGAGGGACAGAGACCTTGTCACAGAGCAGCAGCTCTGCTCCAGCTCCTGGGGCAGCTCAGGGCTGCTCCATCCCTTCCTTTGGGGCTGTAACCCAGCACACTGCTCAGCTTCCAGCATCCACAGGCAGGCTGCAACTTCTGGAAACCTCCCGTGCCCCTGATCTGATCTTGCATACCCAAACTGCCCCTCTGGGGCAGGACACCGACAGGGGATGACCTGAGTGGTCTGGGCACACGCAGGAGGTCGCTGAAGACACGTTGGCTTTGCAGAGCAGATCCCGTGATGGATACAGGACCATGTGTTTATTTTAAGTTTTACAGGGGGCATTTTCCCTTGCCAGGAGTTGGAGAATAGAGGGCCTGGGTACCATCTGCCCAGGGGACTGGTGAATCATCCTATTTTCCAGTTAACAGCACTTGTTTGCTTTGGGAGATCTCCAAGTTAAGGGGGAAGAAAAAGAAAACCCAACCCATGGATCTTTTCCCACACAATAAGAAAAATGCCTTGTTTTCTTTTTTTTTTTTTCTTTTTTTTCCCAAAAGCCAGTGTCAACTCTGCTTTTACTTAGCAGTGGGCTGGATAAAAATAGACAGTGAAGTCATGACGCCTTCAGAAGAGCCAGGTATGGCCTGGGGAGAGGGGGTGAGAGGAGACAGGCTCTGGGGACAGGGACAAAATCCAGCATGATGCAGGTAGGCTGGGTCTGTCCCAGGAGAGCTGCTGGTTAGCCCAGAGTCTTGTGATTTCCCTGGCACTTTGCTGGGAGAGGCAGGAGCCTCTTTGGTGGATGCTCCAGAGTTCAAGCTGCCGCAGATGGGGCTGTAGCCCAGAGAACACCAGGAGATCAGCTCTGTGCAAAGCTGAGGCATTTGGAGTTGGAGGCACTCTGGGAAGCAAGGGGAAGCAGCGGGGAATGGAAGCCAAGGGGTTGTGCTCCTGCTTTCTCCAGGACCATATTGCTGTTGCCTCTTCTCTTAGTTTTCTGCTCAGATCTGGTTTTTCCTCCTGTTTGATCCGCTTGCCAGGCTGAGAGCATGCTGGGCTCCTTGGAAGGAGTGTGTCTGGGAGAGACTTTGATGTCTCCTACTCAGGGCAGGGGCCCTGGAAGCCACTTGGACACCTGGAGCACGAGGAGATGCAGCTGGTGCCCATATTTTGGTTCTGCTGGTGGGGGGCTCCTGTGGCAAAGCCTTCCTGGGGCTGCTTATGCAGAACTGGGGCATGTCCTGAGCTCGGCCAGGCTCAGGGCTGGGGTGGCTTCAAGTAAAGATCCCGTGGGGCAGAGTCTCTGGTATTTCTGCACCACAGGAAAAATCAGGGATGTGAGGGCAACTTTCCAGCCACACGAATGGATGTGAAAGCCCAGGACATACCACAGAAATGCTGAGTCCCTCTGCAGGCCTGGTTTGTCTCAGGTGTGTCTTGGTTGAGTGCTGAAGAAGACCCCAAATTGCTGCATGTGGTGTTCCCTCTGTCACCACAGAGCCCCAGCACTGTCCTGCCAAAGCCACTGCCCCAGCTTTGTACCCTTCCAACCAAGCACCTGCTTAGGTCACGACTGAAATGAATTTGGCTGGCCTCAGCACGCCCTTCCACAGGTATTTCTGCACGTGCTTGGAAGCACCATGGAAGCTGCAAGGAGATGCCAGTTTTACATAGCAAAAGGCTGCTGCCCAGCAGGAACACTGGGCACTGCCACGAAGGACCAGGAGAGCTGGAGCTTCAGGCTTTACATTTTCAGGATATAAGGTGAGGGGGGTATTTTGTCCTTCTTCCTAAACAAATTCAATCTTTCAAGGAAAAAAGTGATTCCTGTGGAAATTTTAGCCTTGTCCACAAGGAAAGAACATTCTATCAACAAGAAAATTCACATGGTGGGGAAAAAAACTTGTCCTTTGCTCTTCCACCTGCTCCTGAGCCATGGTTTCTCTGCAGCAGGAGGCTGGAGAGGCGTGAGGGGAATATCTGCATTTCTCTGGGATCAGTCACTGGAACCAGCATTATCACTGGAACAATGGGCTCAGCCCGGGCCAGCCGTGCGAGGGCGGCCCCGCTGCAGCGCTCCCACGTTTATTTTTGTCCGGGCCTGGAGCGGGGGTGGTGGAGATCAGGTGACGGTGCCCGAGGAGCGCTTGGCATCGCCTGTCCTGCCACCGTGTGTGCACATGTCCCTGTGAGCAGGGAGCAGGCAGGGATGAGGAAGCGGGCCTGGGCAGGCAGGGTGGCTGCCCCTCCTTACAGGATCCTTTCTCTTGGATGAGCCTGCCCTGGAGACCCCAGTGGGAGAAGGGATGCTCTCTCAGAGTGGGAACCACTAATGCTCCCATTGACCTGGCTTACAGCTTTGCAGTCCAGTCTGGGCAATCCAATCCAGTGGCTGTGCTTTGGTACCGGAATTAGGAGCTGGAAACCAGTTTCTGATAGAATTGGGTCGTGGGCATACAGGAGGTGACCAAGGAGACAAAGAAAGCACTGTGGTGGAGCTAGGGAAGCCCAGCTTCCCAAGAACCAGTGCAATGTTTCCATCTGTGAGCTTGCCTCTTTTTCCGTATGGTTTCCATACTGGGTGGTGTTTGAGCAGTACCAGAGACCCCAGTTCATTCCTGGTGCCCCCGTGTTGTTCCAGAAGAGCAGTCAGCCTGGGGGATGTGGCTGAGATAACCTTTGAGTTGGTAATTTGGCAAGGTAGTCAAATCTGCCAACGTCCTTAGCGACACAGGAACACCTTCCCGACAAGAATCCATCCCAGCTCAACCCCCAACCTCAGCAGAGGTGAGTGTGGCTTTGCCAGCAGGTTCACCCCTTGCTTTCTCCATCACCTGAAAACAATTTGCAGCACTGGAGAGTTTTATTTCCCAAGGGGCTGAGAAAAGAGAGGAGCCTGGAGTTAATCAGAGTCTGGGAAGTGTATGGGAGCAGCCATGACTGGAGGAAGCAGGACTGGGCTCTGGGGACACGGGGATGCAGAGGGATGGGGTCTGTTCAGAGAGTGGCACTGTGGGAACACAGGAACAGGACATTAACTTCTCAGGTATGGGATGAGGAAAGGAACCAGGGTGCTGTGCCCCAGCTGGGGGTGCAGGTATGTGTGGCATCACATGTGTGGTCACTGTTCAGAGGCCTGAGCGACACCACACGAGTGGCCCAGAGCCCTGTGCTGGGACTTAACACACAAATCCAGCCTGACCTCAGAGGGAGCCAAGTGTTCTGTGGCAGAGGCTGGGGCTGTCCCTGATCCCAGGAATGTTCCAGCTGTGGTCTGGGAGCCACACATTGCGAACATCCCCCTCCATAGGTCAGGCCATCCTGCAAAGAATCCCCTTTTATATAAATCCCAGCACATGATGCAAGAGTGGAAGGAGCCTACCCTGCCCCAGCAGGTCATTTCAGGCTTGGCTGAGCTTCTTTCCTCTTAAGGGGATGTTTGCCAGCATCTCGGAAATGGCACTGGTGGGATCTGCAGCCCAGGCACAGCACTGTCAGTCGAGGACCTGCTCTCTGCAGCTTGGAGCAGCAAATCCCTCTTGCAGCAGGAGGATAAGGATGGATGATGTGGGAGCATGTGGAAATCTATGGAACCCCTCTGGCAACAGATGCATTGAGCCTAACTCAGCTTCCAAGGGTCTGACCCTGTTGGTGCCTCCCAGCTGTGTCTCCCTGGATCCCTGTGTCTGGACATCTCTGATGTTGAGATCAAAGAGCCTGTGTTCATCCACAGGGCTGTGGTGGAAGGGATGCAGGCACAAAGCACCACCTTCATCTGCACTCTCAGCACAACCCTTACCTTGCTGTGTGGACAAAGGACACACACACACACACAGAGGAGTAAAGCTGTAGATATCACCTCTCCATTCTCCTGGCGGGGGAGGACTTTCCAGACTGCTCTGCTGGGTGATATTCTGCAGACATTTAGCCAACAGGAGCTAAATCCTGCTGGGATTTGTAGCGAGGTCTGATGCATGCCCCACTCGCTGGACTGTCGCAGTCAAGGCAATGTGTCTTTCTGGGCTGATTAGGGAAAGTGTCAGGGACCTCGCAGCCACGACTGACAGGCCAGGGCTTCTCCTCTCAGTCTGCTGTGTTCCACTAATTGCAGCTCTCCCTAATTAAAAATCAGTGATGTGGCTTTGGCAGCTGCAAGTCAGGTCCCCCATGCGAGCCCAGGGCAGAGGCTGGGAGGTGGGGAAGGATGGAGGCATCCCTGGAGCCTGGTACATTCCCTGCCATGGTCGGGTGCTGCAGAGGAGCCAGACATCCAGGAGAGTCCTCCAGAGGAAGAATAAAATCAGAGCCCACCTTGCCAGAGATGTGGGGCAGTTGAAGGTGTCCTGGTCCCTGAGCTGTTGTTGAGCTGGAGTGAAATGCTCTGTGCCAGCAACAAAGTCCCTTTCCAGTAACCACATGGCACTGGGAGCTGGGGCCCTGCAGCGGAGGTAGCAAATCCCAGGACGCTCTGCTGAGCTGGCAACACTCTGCCTCTCCCATGGGACAGGAAGGGCCAACTTGCTGCCAGGCACTTAAAATCAGACAAAATAAAAGCTGGATGATCATAGAAGTGCAGTTTCCTGTTGGCTTGTTGGTTGCTGATCTATCAGCTCTTTCTCCTTCCTTATTTCCCTGTGAGGAAATAAGTTTTGTTCCAGGTGTGTCTTCCCACAGGATAATAATCTCTCCAAGCAAACTCACCCTGAGTGAAGGCAGGAGGAGCATCCAGTCACCAGCACAAATGTACAATGTCAGTGACTCCGGGGTTATTTCATTAACGAGTTCTTGTGCTCTCACCACATCAATACAAACTCACAGACACCAGTGAATGTTCCAATCCCCTGCCATGAGCAGGCACTCCTTCCACTAGACCAGGCTGCTCCAAGCCCCATCCAACCTGGCCTTTTCATACCCATACATGCCCTGTTTGGAAATCCATGGGTGAAGGGGCTGTCTATCTGTCCAGTTGTCAGATAATGGCAGGATAGGTGATGCTTTTGTTACCCAGAGAAGCTTCGGGTGGGAATAGAGACATCAGCTCATATCGCCTTAGAGGCTGCTAGAGTGAGTTCTTGGGAGAGGGATCATGGTTTGGGAGAGGGTGAACTGCATGGCAGTCACTTCAAGGGGACAGAACAGGGAGGGTCTAGGTGAGGCAGCACACTCTGATCTCTCTGCTGGGCATGGGCATCTTCCACGTGTTGGTGAGCAGACTTTGGAGAGTGGCTGGAAGTCTTCAGTGTGGTTGTCTACAAGAGAAGTGGAGAGGGACATTGGACATGGGCCTGGAGCAACAGGACAAGGAGGAATGGCTGCAAACTGAAAATGGGCAGGGTTGGTTGGGATATTAGGAAGAAATTCTTGACTGTGAGGCCCTGGACCAGAGAAGCTGTGGCTGCCCCATCCCTGGAAGTGTCCCAGGCCAGGTTGGATGGGGCTTGGAGCAAGCTGGAATCGTGGGAGGTGTCTTTGCTCATGTCAGGGGGGTTGAAACTGGATGAGCTTTAAGGTCCCTTCCAACCCAAATCTCCCTAGGAAAACAGGGAGGCTCATGTCCAGCTCCTCTCTCTGGCCCGCAGCCAGGGACGACTTGCAGATGGAAAGCTCGTGGCTGGGACTGGCTGCTCCGGATGGGCTAATAATACCCCTGGGAGAAGGTCAGGTGGGCAGCAGCAGGGGCAGCTCCCATTACAGGCTGTCACACATCATCCTCAGCTGCCAGAGCCTCCAGAAAATTTTGGGATGTCTTGGAGGAGAGCTGGCACTGCCACCCCTCCTCCACTGGTGGATTTCCAAGGATGGCAGCAGGTGGCTGCCAGTGGTTATCTGCACCATGGCATGGAGAATATAACCCCCAGCACCATTCCCTGCCCTGCATCCCCTGGGTCACCACATCCTGCCCTCTTCCCCATACCAGCAGGACCTGGCTGCCACCGGGCAGGCCACCGTGCTGTCCCACAGCCACAAATGTCCCAGCAGAGAGGGTTTTTTCTTGCTGAAAAGCTGCTTAGCAGCTTATGAAAACAATAAAAGTAGTATTATCTTCAATGGTGAGGCAGATGGTTTGGATGATTGGTTTGACTTTTAAGCTGGATTTGAGCTACGGATATTCTGATTTTTAACAATTTTTGGCTGGTCAGATTCTGGCGGCGTAATCTCCAGATTCCCACTCCCACAAATCCAGTCCTCTCTGCACTGGGGGCTGTGGGATGGAGACCTGCCCTGGGAGGGGGCCCTCAGAGGTCTGCATGTGAGGGGGCATCCAGACCCCCACCACCTGTGCTGGCAGCCACCAACCCTGCCACCACCACCACGGCCACATGCCGGGTGTCACCGCTGCCACTGCAGCCTTGTCCCTCTGACCTTGGGGGGACAGTGCCCCTCTCCGCTCCCGTCCCGCGTGGGTGGCTCTGCAAATCCACTGCTGGCAGGAGCCCAGGCCTGAGCTTCTCCACGCAACATTGTCTTTTGCAGAGGGATTTATCTAGTTTTTCTCCTAATTATCAGGAGCTGTGGACTTCCTGCCACCATCTGAGGGCTGGTACCAGCCCTCAGTGCTCCTTCTCCCGACGGAACCTGCTCCTGCTGTCACCCCCGCACCCGGTGTCAGTGTGGAGCTGTTGTGTGGAGCACTCAAGAGATGACATCCTGTTCACCAGGACATGGCCAGGGGCCTTCTCCATCCCTCCTGCAGCAGGGACCCTCAGCCACCCCAGGATCCCTGCAGGGATAAGGGATCTGCCTTGCTCCAGGGCCCCCAAGCAGCATCTGAGGCTTCTTGGAGTTGCCTGTAGCCGTGGGTTTGGCCTGATGCAAAGCAAAGAAAGGATTTGGGGATGAAATCCATGCCCATGGGGTTGGACAAGGCTCCTCTGAGGGCAGTTCCAGACAAATAAAAGCCATTTCTGGGGCTCATGCAGCTGAGGGACATGCAGCAGGGTCTCAGCTAATGAATTACCTGCCCCAGACCCTGCAGCTGCCCCACCTGAGAAGAGCCATCACATCGAGAACATCCTGTGTATTAGAATGGTTTTTATTTAGCAAATCTCCAGAGCATTAAAATAAAACTCCCATAAAATAAGGGTCATCTTTGTGTGTACACTGAAACTGTAAATGGAGAAAAAGAGGAGGACTTCTACAGAGGTCAAAGGTCACCCCAAACATCCCTTAAAGAGAAACATCATCAGTTTTCTGCTCCCACTGTGAGCTCCAGTGCTGGTCAGCAGTCACCAGCAAAGCAGAGGAGAGGGAGGGAAGGAGGGATGGGGATGAAGGGTCTGGGAAGACTTTACACAGCTTGGTTCAGTCCTGCAACCAAAACACTTCCCTGCTGCACCCGGATCATGAAACACCAGGGGAAAAAAAAACTTGTAAAACAGCAGGGGTGATTTTGGGTCTGTTTGTGAGTGGCAGAGGGAGCTGGACCAGGAAAGGGCGGGCTGTGGGGCCCGGCGGGTCCCGGGGAGGTGACAGCAGCGATGGCGACGGGACCGCGGTGGCTGCGAGCTCGGTGCCCGATCCCCAGCAGCCTTTCCCCTGCCGGCTCCCGCGGGGCCTGGCAAAGCACTGTCAGAGCTGCCAGGCTTATCTTTAGCTCTGTTCCCTCCCTCGCCCCCGCGCCCACCTCCTCGCCGCGCTCCGCGTCCCGGCCCCCGCCAAAACACGCGTTATATAAGCGCTCGCAGAACCATCTGGGGCTGAGTCAGCCACGAACCCAAACGGACAGCAAGCCCCCGAGGCGGGGATGCCGACCCACGGATAATGGGATTTGGGGACCATCCCCCCCTGCTAGTGCCACCCCTGAGTGTCCGGCACCCCCACCCAGACCCCATGAACAGGGAGCCTGGAAGGGAACAGCGAGGAACGCCCCAGCCTGGGGGATGGGAGTGATGCTTGGGGTCGTCAGTCAAAGAGGGGAAGGCTTAATTACATACTAAGGAGGAATTTCCAAAATAAATGTGCCAGCTGCAGGGGAAGAGGAGAGGGAGTGTCGACTGGCTGGGGAAGGGGTGCTGATCTGTCAGCTTGCACACATCTCTTCCCTCTCCATCCTGATACCCCACGGGAAACACTTATCACTTCTTTCCTTAAATCAGCACCACCAAGCCCAGTTTGATTCCAAATTTATTCATTTGGGGTTTCTCCCCAAAGCCCGGGGTCAGGACAGGAGATGTCCTTCACCTCCTTCTTCAAAACCACCGGTTTTCTCTGTGAGCAGCATCTCAGGAGCGTTTGTGACCTGAACTTTGCAGTGTTGTGCTGATTCACAATGGCTTGTCACAAAAACTGCCTAAAAGTGACAGAAAAAGGGACGCTGACTCATGTGTTTGCCTTCCCCGAGCGAGGAGAAATGTGAAAGGTGAACAAAGTACTTAACGGGTGATAATTACATTCTGCGCTGAAAAAAATCAATCCATATTAATAAGCCAGAGTGTTGTTGCTAATAGAGGCATTTTACAATTAAAAAAATTAAAGTATTTGAGGTTTTTAACCTTGACAGTGACCTGTTAACAAGAAGTGTAAGGAAACCCCTAATTTTGTCCCACTCACAATTATAAATCTGTTAAGGAGAAACTCCAGCCGCTGCCTTCCTGGACTCCCTGCAGGATGCTGGAGGCTGGTTCCCTGGCAGGATCCTGTTTTCCGGTGGGATGCAACCTGGTGTGGGATGGGGTAGAAGAGCTGGCCCCTCTGGGAGAGCTCTTGGTATTGCCTTTATGGAGGGGGAGAAAGGAGTTGGAGAGGGTCCACCTTAATGTAGGATGAAAAAGCAAATTGCCAGCAGGAGAGCAGAGATGCTGCTCCGTTACTATGGTTACCCCCAGAGACAACCCAGCATCCCTGGGTATCGCCCTGCAGTACCCAGAACATTCCTGGGTATCGCCCTGAGGTACCCGAACTGCTCCCGGCTGCCTGGAATGGCACTGGGGCAAGTCGGGTGGGCAAGGGACCATATTTGGAGGGGTTTGTAGGGTCTGAGGCTCTTGGAGCAGCCTGGAGAGAGGATGAATCCAGGCTGGGTGGAGAAGCAGCATCTCCAGTGGGGCCATGGCAAAGTTCCTGCCTTCATCCTCTGAGATGAGATCCTGGTGGGAAGCCAGAGTTCCCAGCCCCTCTGCCCACACTCTAGCTCTGGGCCCACCCAGTGGGTTTGAGCCAAACCCATCCAAGCTGATGAAAGGACACCCTGCTTTTGGGGAGGCCAAAAACCTCTGCAAGGGTACAGCGAGATGCTCTGATCCCCTGAATCCGAAGGGAAAGAGGCAGGAGGACAGTCAGTGAAGGTTGGTGCAATGCTGAGTTCAGAGAGGGTTTTAGCCCTTAAAGAAAGACATCTTGAATATTAAAAGTGGAGGTTGCCAGCTAAGAAACAGCCCCAATCCCATTCTGCTGGCTCCCATCCCTGCTGAAAACTTCCCAGCCAGACCTGTGAGGTGTAAGCAAGGTCATTCCCCTCAGAACCACCTGCTGCCTTCCCATCCCTGCTGCTCCAACCCCTTAGTTCAGCTCTCGAAGATGAGGATGGTTGGATTGGAAATAAAGCAAGGACCAAACACCCCAGCAGCACATCTCCCGTGGTGCCAGCATCAGCTCGGCTCCCTGGGGATTTCTGTACAAGCAGCCACTGAGGGAGGAATTCTGGAGGCAGTGGGAACCATCCCCAGGGAGCTGCCGGCTCCTGAATCATTAAATGCTTCCACAAATGAAGCGCTGGGGTTTGTAGTGCAAACGACTGTGTGAGGAGTCACTGTCGCATGGCAAAGCAAACCATGAGAGTGGAGGCACGGGAGCCGTGGGAAGCTGCTGCACGGGCCCATGCATGTCCCCAGGAGAGACGCTGGCAGGGCCCTGCCAGAGCATCCCCCGCCTCCTCCCTGGCATTTTCCTTCCCGAGATCCAGCCCATGTTTTGGAGTAGAATTTTTCCCATCTCCTCTCCTGCCTGCCTGTAACAGGCCATTACCATCCCCAAGAACCCCGACTCCTCTCCTCAACAAGAGAAAAGCTTCCAGAAAAGCATCTGGTCCAGATTTAAAGGCATTAAGAGACAGAGATTGGTGGCTTGTTCTAATAGCTAATCATTATTAAAAGATTGCTCCTTATTCCCACGATAGATTTGTCTGGCTTCAGCTTCCAGGAAGAGGTGGTTATTATGGCTTTCCCTTCTAGATTAAGTTACCTCTTTGTACCAGTGTATCTTCCCTGTGACAAATGCTGTAATCAAGTCACCTCTCAGTCTCCCCCTTTGCTAAATTACATGGGCTTTGCTCTTAAATCTTGCTTAGCCCCAGCCCTCTCTGTGGTGATTAGAGCGAGTGGCTGGCAGGGATTTTTTTTTAATGAGTAAAAAACTTCCTTATGGCGAAAGGGAGGGAGCCGATGGGACCCAACAGACCATTAGGGGTGGGTGGAAATTATCAGCCGCCAGTCACCTGAACTGGATTCAGCCCTGTGCCCAGCCTGAGGAATGATGATGGATAATTTCCCTGGGTTATCTCGGTACACGAGCCCTGTTCCCTGAGGCAGCCAGGTGTGAAAGCCAGGAGGAAAATCCAGGACGGCAAATCCAGGGGCTCTGTGTCCACCAGGCCATTAACCTCTCTGTAAATAGCATCTCACACACTGTCTCCGCTTTCCTTCAGCCGTGACGCGCCATTAAAGCCATTTAAACTGTCACTTGGACATGGCGCGATGTCCCCTGAGGTCCCCACAGGAAGCAACGCCCGTAGGAAATAGAACCTCACAGAGCCCAAGGGGACCGAGGTCACTCTGGGGAGATTTGTTGGGTCAGTCTTGGATGACTGGGCTCGTTCTGCTTGGGCTCCAAACGCATTTTCCCATCTCCGGGCTCCCTGCATGGCTGAGCCGCTGCGCTCCGGTCCCATGGGCAGAGCCCATCAGGGCAGGGCACTGGAGCGAATGGTACACAGGGAGGGGCTGTGTTTGGGGGGACTCTGCAGAGCCCCCCATGATTCTGAGGATTCTTGCACCCAGGGGGGAAATTACCCTGCCAAGGAAAATTCAGGTGTGTGTTTTCTGCTCCTGCCTAGAGGCAGCAGGATGGATATTTGCTGAAAGGCTCTTAAAAATAATCTGTTTGTCCTGCTGGCCCCAGTCTTGCTCAAAGTTTGCTCCACATAATCCTGTATGTGTGACAACTGACAGACTTGGAAACACGTTGGAAGTTGGCTACAGGCAGACACTTCACTATGATCTTTAAAATATACAGCATGACGCGAGATATTTTAAATAGATCAAAATACATTTATTACATATTTATATTATTTTCTCTAGTCTATTTATATCTTTTGGAGACTCTTATATATAATATATATAATATATTTAAAATAACATAAAATTGGCCAGTTTTGTCATCTGAAATACATTTTACAAATATATATATCCATTGTCACATATATCTCAAATATATGTGCAATGAGACAGAGAAACACCAGAGGTGGAAAAGGTACAGATACTTCATTGCATCCCTCAGCTTCTCTACCACCATTGCCCCAGTGAACAGACTCAGCGTTTCACCCCTGGGAAACCAGTGCTCCCAGTTGCCAACCTGCCCGTGTGAACTGGTGCCGGGTCTCGATCCCCAAACCCACGGGGGGCCAAGCCTGGGGGAGCACTGGGGCGTGTTTGGGGGGGAGATGGAGGGGGGATGGTGTCCTGGGAGTGGGCAGCAGGACAGATGTGCACAGCTGGTGGGCGAGGGGATGGGTAGCGTCAGGTCGGGCACTGTCCCATGTCCTGTCCCTGCTCGTGATGCAGCTGGATCCTGCCCTGTGCCAGCCCCCCCACGGCAGCATTCCTGAACTGGGGGGTGGGAGAGCAGGATGGGGTCGGAGTGCCGGACACAGCTGCCACACTCACTTTAGCGTGCAAGAAATGGGAGGGGGGGATACACATGGGACTCGTTTGGTTGTCAGCACGAGAGGAAAGGAAAGAGCAGGAGGGTTTAAAAATAAACGTATTTGTTCTGCCTTATTAAAGATAGAAAAGGTGGCTCTGAAATCATCTCCTACAAAAGGTTTGAAGGTCAAGCAGGCACCGAATCGCGAAAGGTTGAGCGCTAAGTGATTGTCCCAGCCCTGAAAGACAAAGTGCACTAAATTCGGGGATGAGAAGCTAAGGCTCGTCCCGATGACCCCCGGCCCCGGGCACGGCCCCCGGCCAAGTGAGGACCCTCCGTCTGCCAGGGCACAGAATGCTCTTCCCGGAGGTGGATTTGGGGCGCAGGGATGCGGCTGCTTTCTGCTCTCACTGGGGTGTTTTTTGGGGTGAAGCCAAGTGGGAGCAGCAGCAGGTCCAGCCCCCGAGCCCCGGCTGGGGAGGCTGCTGCTGCCGGAGGCTGCCCCGAGCCCCGGCCCAGGGCAGTCCCTGCGGGATGCTGGCCAAGAGGATTAGCGGCTCTCTCCTTTCTCGGACTCCTGCCATCCTTCAAGGATCAAGTGCAACGCCGGAGTGAACTCCAGGGACGGAGCTGGCTTGCTCGAGGAAATGGCCGGCGGCTGGTATTTTGGGGGGGGGACGGGGATATTTCTCCTTGCTCGTCTCCAAGCCTCTTCTCACAGGGACTCCGCTCCACAAAAACCCACACCCCCAGAGCATCCCTGTGCCTTCCCAGCCCCCTAAGGAAACCCAAGTGCTGAACTTGGGCTTTTTCCACCCTTTTTTTTTTTTTTTTTCTTTTTTACCCCTTTCTTTGACAGTTGATGGGATTTAAGCTATGGCTGGGCAGCCTTCCCGATGCTCCCTGGTGGTAGGAAAAAAGACCAGTAGCTCCGAGCACTCACAGGGAGGCAAAAATCATATTTATACACTATGTACCGGCATGGTCCAGCATCACGACTAGGACTATACAGTAGATATAGGACATCTCACCAGAGCTAGACCCTCACTAGCAGGGTTTGGGGCAGGGGTGTGTCAACAGGGGCCAGGAAAGGTCTGAAATCCCCTCACCGTGCCAGCCACTGGCGCTCCCTGTCCCAGTTCACATCCTCCTACACAGCAGTTTAAAAATACATCTGTATATATTATTCTATTCTCCCAGGTAACACTGTACAATCATAGAAGTTTCTTTAAAAGCAATAATTTACTTAAAGACATCTCTATTTCTCTTTAGTTTTTATACAAATATTTACTGTGATATATATATATATATTTATAAAGAAGTTAACCCTCTGAGGACTCTACAGCAGCAAGATGTGCACCTTTTATTTTTTTTAATAATTATTATTTATTCAAAAGAACCTAAAACCACTTAAAAGCATTTGTTTTAAAAAAATAAATAAGTAGTGCTCACACAAAATCTCTCTGCCCCCCCTCCATCCTTCCCACCCCCCAGATGCTGTGGTGCAAAAAGCAGGGGGTAAAAGCATCCCCCCAGGAGCAAAGGGATTGGTGATGGGATGGCATCCGCCTTTGCTGCCTTAGAAACATAAATGTCATGGCTGGAGCTCAATGGCACGTCCCTACATGTCCCCACTTTCGGGGACAACGCATTTGCGGCACTCAGTGCTGAAAATCTGCCTCCCAGTGCTGCCCCTGGAGAAGGTTTTCTCCCAGTGGTTTTTATTGGAAGCCAAAAACAGAGCAGCCCCTTGGTGGGCAGTGTGGGGTCATGGTGACAGACACTGGTGGGAAGAAACTCTGCAGGGATGATGTCCCAGTCCCCAACACAGTGCTCCGTGGCATGGGGCAGTGGGATGCTCGGGGCAGCTGCTCCCCAGAGCCCTTGGCAAGAAGAAGATGGGGATGGGGACACAGGACAAATCCTGCTTCTGCCATCTATGTTTGGACATGACACAGCAAGTCCTGACCCCAGAACACGGCTTCCCTGGTGTGAGCTGTGGGGGGAAAAAGCACCGGGAGCCCATCACAGCAGAAATGCTGTGGAGGACCCCGCTGTTGAGCCCCTCTCCCCAAGGGCTCCATGCCCAGGGTCAGATGTGGGATGCCCATGGATACAAAGCCTTTCCCATGGCCACAGGGAGCAGGGAGCCAGATTTTGGCTCCCAGAGCACCAACGAGCAGCACGACCAGATGAAGAGACCCACAAACCTGCACCTTCCTGACTCCTTCCCTCTGTGGGGAGCAGGGCAGGAGCAGAGGCTTCCCACGCATGGGGGGCTTTGCCTTGTGCCGGAGCTAAAGCTAAACCAGGTTGTCACCAAGGCCCGCCTGAAAGGCAGTGGATGATGGGATGTGGGTGCTGCAGAGCAAAAGGGGCATCACCCAGAGGGGGGGATGCAGGTCGGGGCTGTGGAGAAGGGCTGGGACACGGGATGAGTTCGCATCTCTAAGGCACAATCCACCTTGAGGCTGGGACACAGGGATGGGCTGGCTGAAGCACAAGATGGGGTGATTTTCTCAACTGGCATCTGTTGTTTTGGGGAAAACATCTGTCTCTGAAGCAGGACTCTCTGGTGGGTTGGGAATTCGTAAAGCCCAGCCTGGCACGGACACAGCTCCAGTACTAGAAGAAGTGCAGCCCAACAAAATGACTTTCACATTGATTTCCACGTTTGAAAATATTCTTCAAGGAAGAAAAATACCAAATTGGTTGGAAAAGTGGGGAAACACCCAATTTTGAGAGCTCTCCACTCTCATTTTTGTGCTTTTCACTGTTTTGTCCCGGTTATGGTGAACCTTAGGAATTCCCCATCAGAGATGTTGGGGGAAACCCAACACTTCAGCAGCTGATGCTCCAGACCCCATTTCCACCCAGAAACCCAACATTTCCAGAAATTGGCTAATTACCATGTTTACAGTGCTTTTTTCTGTCACAGTCCTGCTTATCCTTATTACCTCCTTTGCCAATGATTCCACTACTTTCTTTCACTGCCACTGACCTCCAGTCACTTACATCTGTTTTCTGCCTATGAAGCCATGCCAGTGGTAAAAAAACACCCCAAAATTGGATGTAATCTTAACTTTTAGCTCTTGCATCTACCCAACAAGTCACCCCCTCAAAGGACCCGGTGGCTTCTTCATTCCCTTGTTCATTTTTAAAAAATACTGAATGACTTCTTTCAGATTTAATATTATTATTATTATTGTTATAATAATAATTATTATTATTATTTTAGTAAACAGTCTCCCAAACGGTGCGGTGAAAAAATTAAAAACCCTCTCACCTCCCTCCCCTTTTTTTTTCCCAAATTAAAAAGAAGTACGTTAATGTTGCATGTTATTTCAAGTGTTGTTCTCGTGCAGCTGAACCAGACTGCCTGCCGAAGGAGCAATTGTTTTGTTGTTGCTGCTCAGTTAAAAAATAAAAGGAAAAAAAAAAGAAAGAGAGAGAGAGAGTAAGATTTGTTTCCTGATATTTCCTCTTTTTGGATCTCGCAGTGCTCGGCTCCAGGAAAACACTGGCGTTTTCCCCGTGGGGAGAGAAAAGCCCCACGGGGCCGCGCGGGGTGAGCGCCTGCCTGCACCCCACGGACCCTCCTCTTCTCATCCTTCCTTCTGTCCATCCATCCATCCATCCATCCCCCAGAGCCGTGGGCCCTGCCATGGGCGCCAGGCACAGGGGACGCGCCGTGGCCTGCCACCGTCCCCTCCTGCAGACCGCTCAGTGGTTATTGCGATGAAACTGAAAACTATGAACGATACTAATTTCTCAAGCATTCCTATGGCACTTGCATTGTTCTGCATAATTTGAGCGGGTTGTAGGGGAAGAGATTAGAGGAGGAAAAAAAATACCCTTGGAAAAGTCAACAGAAGGACCAAGAGTCATATTTCCGACTCCCTCCTGTACGACCGCTGATCCAACGCTATTGTGGCTTGAAGCCTGTCGAACTCATGCCTGTTGTCCGGGCTGAGGTCCTCCAGACCCCGGCTGTCATCATCTTCCTCTTCCTCGTCGCGGCTCATGAAGGCCAGCTCGTTCTCGTAGCAGAAGGAGTTGGTGCTGGGCAGCAGGAATTTGTTCTCTACCAAGTCCTTGGCGCTGCAACGGGGGGTGGACGGCACCTCGTAGGTTTTGTGGAAGTGGGAATAGTCTACTTTGTACTGGTTTTTCTCCTCGAACAAGACGGGCTCGAAGCGGTGGCCCCACAGGATTTCACTGGCCAGGTAGGAGCTCCGAGCTTGCGTCGTCATGGCTGTGGCCTCTACCATGCCCTCCAGGATGACGACGATCTCAAAGTCATCTGTCTCCAAGTCCTGGCGGCTTATCCCGAACAAGGGGCTGTCTTCATTGATTTCGTGGAGAATGGTGATGGGAGACACCAAGAAAATACGGTCCAAGCCTTTATCAAACCCCACGTCAATGTCTATTTGGTCGAGTGGGATGTACTCCCCTTCCTCTGTGATCCTGGGCTTAATTAGCTGAGCTCGTACGTGGGCTTCTACTATGTGGCTTTTCCGTAGGTTCCCAACTCTCCACATCAGGCAGAGTTTTCCATCTCTCATCGCCACTACTGCATTATGGCTGAAAAGTAATGTCTGGGCCCGTTTTTTGGGCCTGGCCATTTTTGCCATTATTGCACCAATCATGAAAGAGTCGATTATACAGCCCACGATGGACTGAACCACCACCATGAAGACGGCGAGCGGACACTCCTCGGTCACGCAGCGGAAGCCATACCCAATCGTCGTTTGGGTCTCAATGGAGAACAGAAAAGCAGCCACAAAGCCATTGACCTGCAGAACGCAAGGCTTGAAAGTATCGTCTCCACCCGGGTTTTCTAGGTCTCCATGAATGAGTGCAATTAGCCAGAAAATCAGCCCAAACAATAACCAGGACACCAGAAATGCCAGGGAAAAGAGCAAGAGCATATACCTCCAGCGGATGTCAACGCACGTGGTGAACATGTCTGCAATGTACCTCTGTGGCTTGTCGTCCATGTTGGTGAACTCCACGTTGCACTGACCATTCTTCTTTACAAACCTGTTCCTGCATTTCCTCCTGGTGTGGATTTTCCCATTGCCAAAGCCGTTGATACCTGGCATGGTGGTCAACCTCAGCCCGTCTTCCTCGGAGGACACGATGCTGTAAGGGTTGACTCTGCCTGTAGTCATCCCTGAGCCAAGCCCACAGTGAAGGTGAAGGGTCTTGCAACTCCCAATGTCCCCCTGACCCACCCCTGCCCACCCCCCAAATTCTGCTGCGGTGGAAGAGAAGTCCCAAATTTCCACGTCTTGGCTGCCACGTCACCACACGGATCCTGTGAGAGGCTCTGCAATGAGAAAACAAAGACAGGGCCGTTACCTCTCACGGCACAGGGACCCAAGGGGCTGCTTGGCCAGTGGTTCTCATGGGCTGCATGTTGACTGACAACCCCTTACACTGTTCTAATTCTCCCTTCCTTCGCTGGGCTGCTCCCAAAAAATACACAGGTGGAAGGGAGAAGGTGTTAGAGTTTGTTCTTTCATGGTAGAAAGTGAGTGAACAAATCTTATTGCATTTGTGGGACACTCAACAACTCCAGCAGATGAAAAACCTGGAGTTTCTCCACTTCACTTTTCCCACGAGCTCTGCCACCAGAGAGGAAAGTGGAGAGGCCGAGCTGTTCTCCTTGGGACACAGATATCAATAAAGGTACTCCTGGAAGCGGCTCCATCAGTTCACATTGCCTGTGCCAGATGGATCAACGCCCAGCCCAGCGCTGACCTTGGAGCACCAGCTCTTCTGGGCTCGAGGGAAAGCACAGGGAGATGTGGATTTAACCTCTGTCCCCCTGCCCGGGGATGGGAGAGGACACAGCCAACATGCAGCCGGCTGGAGAAGGTCCCGGGAAGGCACTTGCTTGGGGCAGATGTCCTGAGGAGCAACTTTCCCAACGTATCCATTGGGACACGGAGCCATCCATGGTCACAGATGGGTTTAGCTGGCCAAGTGTCATGAAGGAGCAACTGCCACTGGGGAATGGGGAGCTGTTTTGGTCCCTTCTGGAAGGCTCAGCTGCAGGGTCAAGGACCTACACTCAACTTTGCTTGAGAGAGAGGTGACATGGACATGGGAGAAGTGGCCCAGGCCTGATGGGCTCCCTGGTGGAGGTGAGCGTGTGGTAGGGGAACCTAGTGACAGCCTGCCAGGCTGCTGGACCCTCCAGCCCCTCATGGGGCTGCATTAGGGAGTGGACAGGATCGTGGAGAAGCCATGTGTCACATTCCAAGCACCACAAAGAGATGGCACCACAGGAACTCTCCACACACCACTCCCTGCCACTGGTCACTCTATTATTTAGCGACATGGGACGTGCCACTGAGGGTGGAACTGCCTTGCTGGCACTGAGACCTGCACAGTGCAACAACGTGGTGGGGGAGCGGGTGCAGAGCCCCCCGTGACACCCCAGCTCGTGCCTGGAGCTCAGCGAAGCCGCCAGGCTGGACGTGCTGTGCCGGATCCGCTGGCCTGATCAATGCGGTCCATTCCAATCGACCAATGGATTGCAATCAGCTCCAGTGCCCGGGGACACACTGGGACAAACACACCCTTTCCATTACACAGTGTCCAGGGCCAGCCAGCGCCAGCACCAGGGAGCATTGCCAGGCACAACCTGCCTGGGGCTGCATCATCCCAGCTCGCAATGATACCCTGGACTGCCGTTTACTGAAATGCTCCCCAAATCCAGCCTGAGAATCCAGAAACACTCCAGAAGCCCTGCACCACAAGCAGGAGCACTAAAGCCTGCCCAAACCTCCCAGGTGCTGGACACAGACCTATGTGGGCCACCACCCTACACTAAACAACACATTTCCCCCTGCTGCAATCCAGGCACAAGCATTTTTTATCCCCAAAGTTGATTTTTTGAGAGCAAGTTATTTTTTGGCATCTCAGCAGACCAAGGGATTGCTCATACACAGAATGAGATCCTCTCCCTCCTTGGGGCCACAGGGGAGAGTAAAACAGGCACAAACAGTTAATATTAAGAGCAAATATTTACAATCTTACAGTCCCTGGAAGTCAAACAGGACCGAAGTGGCCTTGCAGAGCTGATCTGTCAGGCCAGCTGCCCAGCACCAACCTGGTCTCCCACCCTGAGACTTCCTCCTGTTCATCCTGGGTGCATCCATTAACGCTTCTCCTCTTTTTTAAAATGAGATCTGAGCATTTTGGGCCAGAAAATGCTGCCCCTCTATCACTCCTCTGGCTCTCCCCAGGGCAATGCACCAAATGCTTTTGCCACAGGAGGAATTTAGAGTCGGGTTTTTTAATTAATTCTAGATGCATTTGAGAAGTGAACAAAATGCAATGAGCCCCCAGTGACCTGTGAGAGGATTAGCTGGGGTCTGGATTAACTGTGCTGGAGGGGGAGCTGTGGCCGGGTGACTGCGGAGGCAGCTGTGCTGCTCTCACCTGGGGTGGTGTTTCCAGGGACCCTCAGGCTCCCTGTCACCATCACTGCTCCCCCCTGCCTGCACCCCTTTCCCCATCCCTCCTTCCTACCTTCCTTCCATTCTTGTTTTCTCTGTTTATCCTTTTCTCTCTTCCTTCCTTCACATCATCATCATTCATTTTTTCACTTCCTTCCTTCCTTCCTTCCTTCCTTCCTTCCTTCCTTCCTTCCTTCCCTCACTCACTCACTCACTCACTCTCTCACCCCCACCCTCACCCTTTCCTCCCATATCACACAGAGTTCCAGGGACCCCTCTGCTGCAGGATGATGCCAGGACAGACCCAAGGAGCCGATTCTGTTTCGGGTCCAGGGAAGTTCTTGTGACTCAGCCCATTTCCCATCTGGGACCCCACATTCCCGGACTTAGTCCTTCCCGAAGCTCCTGGGGGGACAGACCCCCCCCGTCCCAGGCCGGCAGCGGCAGCCTGGGGAGACGGCGGCTAAATAAAGGCAGCAAAGTGGATGTGCCGGAGCAGGCGGCCGCCTGCGGCTCGTCCTTTATTTAGCACAGTTTTGTTTGGAAATACACTTTCTCGAGTTTGCTGAAAGCTGAATTTCTGGTTTGGTTTAAATTTGAAGGCTGGAGCCCCACGCTGCCGCTGCGGGAGGCTCAGGCTGGGAGAGGGCTGATGCAAACACATGGAAACCCGTGGCAGGACCAGCTGGGGACAACATCCCCGTGGTCACCCCACATCTCCTTGGCTCAGGAGTGCATCCTCCAGCACCACCCTGTCATCTCCCCACAGCCAGAACTGCCCCGGGGGCTGCCAGAGGTGTTACAGGCGGTTCATCCCCCTTCCTGCCTGCTTCCCAGGAGTTTCACAAGCCTGCCTATCACAATTTTCCCTCACAGGAACAAAATCAAAACTTCCCCTGACAATCACTGCTCGTTAATCCCATTCCCAGTCCAGCTCCAGCGCAGGGAAGCCCATGCTGGCTGTGGGGCAGGACCGGGACCATCCCCTGCCGTTCGTGCCACGCGTCCTGTGCAGAGCTAACAGTGTTAACATGTGGGAAACAAAACAGGCTCATAATACGAGTTTCGGGAATGAGCGGCCCCCGGCTCCCCGCGGCTCCGAAGGCAGCGACGCCGTGGATTGCCCCAGCTAATGAGCTGAGAAGAGAGGCAACAACTCCTGCCACGAAACTGCAGCAACCCAGCTCCCACCGCGGAGCGGTTCCCCGCAGAGAATCCAAGTGTCTCCAGCAATCTGCCAGCTGCACAGTTAATTTTATTTATTTTATTTTTTTCTTAAAAGGGATGTTAAATGTTACAACAATGTTGGGAACAGCCAGCACGCTGGGAAAACGTGTTGAGTGCCGGGGAAGTCATTAGTTAGAGCCGGCTGAATGTGTCAATGCGATTTATCATCACACCTTTCCCTGCACCTCTGGAGGGGACGCGTTTCGGCCGCCACCCCCCTCTTGCATCCTCCCAGCGTGGATTTTCTCATGGAAGTGTGCAGACAACCGGGCTGTGCTCAGGTGGAATCGTCCCTGTGGGGACTCGGAGGAGCTGAGTTTGGGCATGATGAGTTTGCAGGTCCCGTGTGCGCGGAGCAGGAGAGGTGACCGGCCGGGAGGGGACGGTGTGAGCAGGTCACCCTCGGTGCTGCTGCCTGCCCTGCGCCGGAGATAACGCTGCCCTGCGCCGGGAGATAACGCTGCTATCTCCCGCGGCGATGCCCTTCATGCCCCAGCAGCAGGACAGCAATGTCAGCGGCGAGGAGGGAGCTCTGTGTGCGGCACAGCCGAGGGAGCCCAAATCTCCCCTGTTCATCCCGTCCCGACAAAGCTACCCGGCACCGGGCACCCACAAACCGAGGGGAGGCAGCGGGGCTGGGGGCTCCCCGCGCCATGCCGGGGCAGCAGCAAGGCCAGAATAACTCCCTCCTACAACGCCCTGTCTTTGAGCACTGCCGATAAATACAGGGTCAGCACAAGGCAGGCCAGGTTAGGACATAGAAAGAATAAATGAGAGAAATGAGAATAAATGGCCCCCTGTTTCCCCTCCACTGCCACGGAGGTCAGGAAAGAGGCTCCCACCACAGTACATCCCTAATGAGAAAAAACTGCTCCGTTTTGGCAGGGACACAGGAAGAAAACAGCCATGGGCACATACCCATCCCCAGGACCCCCACATACTCCCCTATTTCCAACAAGCGGCCGAGAAATCACTGTCTGTGAGCCTTGGTGGCACATGCAGAAGGGAAACTGAGGCACGTGGGACAAGGAAGGCCCTTGGTGGCAAGACCGGAGGTGACGGGGTGCTGAGAGAGATGCTGGTTCATCCCTGTCCCCCTGAGCCACGTGTGGATGCCACGGGTACGGGAGGAGAAAAAAAGGCCACGTGCAGCATTCGTCACCATTGGGGCCAGGTGGCCTCTGCAGGGTGATGGGCTTGTGCTTAAGCACCCTAAAACTCCTGCTAAATGTGCCCTGGATCAGAGAGATCCTGGGAAAGATCCTTTCAGAGGCTGCACTGAGCACTCA
The DNA here is from genome assembly GCF_017639235.1 of Corvus kubaryi. NCBI lineage: Eukaryota > Metazoa > Chordata > Aves > Passeriformes > Corvidae > Corvus > Corvus kubaryi. The sequence continues at coordinate 6,234,309 of NW_024581129.1, forward strand.
TTTGGCCCCAAACTCCGTGATGTGATGTGGGGACTGAGCATCCCAGTCCAGCTGCCTCCATATCTGTTCCAGCTCCAGCACTTATCCCTGCACCCACACCCTGCAGGGACAGGACCCCGGGGCTGTACATCCAGCCCCGCTGCCTCCCACTGCTCCTGGGTGCTGTACCCCTGCCCAGCTGCAGGACAGTGGCAGAGGGATTTGGGAACACCACAGCACCCACTGTCACCCCAAACCACAGCCAGCCCTGCCACCCCCCCAGGTCCTGAAATCCCATCTCACTCTCCTGAAAAACACTGGCTGTTTTACCATCTGCTCGCATCCATACGCCTGGACAGCAGGACAAGGCTGGGGGGAAGGATGAGGGCAAGGGGGGGTGCAGGCCTTGGCAGGGACAACCTGCACCAGGGGCTGCCGAGGGACACCCCAAAACCCCAGGAGATGCAGTCAGACTGCTCTGTCCACATGACACTCACCCAAACCTCTGAGGTACCCCCTTACCCCTCCCCACAGCCCCCTGCAGACCCCCACAGCCCCCCCAGCTGACCCGGCTCAGAGGACGAGTTTTAATATCCCAGGAAATCTCCCTGGGAAGGGGCAGAGCCCCAGCTACTCCCCAGGCAGGGGGGGCTCCAGCCGAAACCCAGAGGAGGGGTCAGCCCTTACCTGGTGTGTGCCCGGGGGGACCCCAGCGCTCCCCGGCCATGGCTGCAGGGCACAGGGTGCCCCAGGGCCCTGCTGCAGCCCGGGCTGGAGACAGAGAGTTTTAATTGAATTTCTAGATTATCCTGGGGGAGAAATTGTAATCTCCTTAAATCCAACCTCTGGTCGAGTCCCGTAACCTACTGTCCTGCGCCGGGGAAGGGATTTAACGAGGGGGAGGGGAGGTTTCCCAGCCTGCTGATGCTCTGGACCCTGCACCCAGCAGGATTTGACCTGCAGGACGTCAGAGATCTGCTCCCAGCAGCCCCGGGGCCCTGCAAATTAAGGTTCTGCAGCAGCAATGCCCTGTCCCCTCTCCCCGTGTCCTGCCACGGTAACCACTTTCCCAGGAGCCTCAGGAGCTGGTGAGGCTGGGACTGGTGATGGAGATGGCTGATGCTGGATCAGTGGGGTCTTTGGAGGGTAAAGAGGAGCCCCCCTGGGTGGGACTCATGGCTAGGAGGTGTCCAGGGCTTAGAACTGAAACACCACCTAGCCCAGCTGTGCCCAGGGTGCCGGCGGGTTGTGCAAGTCCCCAAGAAAGTCCCGTTCCTTACCCAGGCTGTGGTGGGTGCCTCCCTCCCAGAAACTTCTATCCTTGGATTGTGTGGGCCAGAGGGCGTTCTTGGATGGGTCAGTGACCTTGGGGCGTCTCCATCACATGGCTCTGGTCCCTCCTGCATGTTCCCAAATCTGCATATGTGCTGGGCTTCAGCTCCAGCCCCAAACCTCCCCAGCGATGAGGCTGAGGCAGATGATGGCAGAGCTGGAATCAGCCAGCCACGCTCCTGCCTGCCATAGCTGGGGCCTCTACAGGGACACGGATTTCCATTGGGAATGGCAGGTTCCCATCCAGCATGTGCCAAAAGGCTCAGGGGATAGCCAACAGCCCTGCCCCAGCCCTGCCCCTGACCAAGGGGGGAGCATCCAGCTGCTAAAAACCACCGTGGGAAGAAAGGGAAAAGCAAGGCAGAAAGGGCAAATGTCTCCAAGTGGATTTTATCACCAATCAGATAGAAATGAGCTGAGGGCCACAGTGCTGTGGGGTTCCTTATCCTGAAGGTAACACCAGTGATTGGAAGCATCCCTGGGATATCACAGGCGTGGATTATTTCGAGAGCCCTCTCACACCTTGGGGTCAGAGGCAGGAGATGATGGATCTGGATCCATTCATCCTCGTTCAGCCTGCAGCAAGACTAATCCTGTACCTCCCGCTTGCCCTGTTCCAATTGAGGCCTCTTTCCCAAATCCCATTAGTCCCAAGGCAGGTTTTCACTTGTTCTCACCTAACACAAACCCCCCACTCCACGAGCCGTGTCTCTGCTCCAGGGAAATCGCGTGTGTGGGCAGAGCCCGCGCCCAGGAAATGTTTATCCTGAAGGCACAACACGTGGCAGGTTGGGAGCGACGGAGCTGCCAGCCAGAGCCAGGAGCTGTGGGGAGAGCGATGGCATCTCCCCACGGTAGCATTCCAGCTGGGAATCTGCACGGAAAGGAGCAGGATGACCATGAGAACCAGCTCAGGATACACACATCCCTTCCAGTCACAGGAGTTGGGATGTAAGCAAGGCTGAGCCATCAACTCTTATCAGCACCCTCCACTCTTTTTTGGACCTTAAACCCACTGTCATTCCTGCTCCATCAAAACATTAACAATTGCTCAACTCTCGGTGAGAAATACAGCCTGTGTCCCGCTATCGCGGGCAGTTTTCCTGGTTCCATGGCCGTGCCAGAGCAAAGTTGTTATTTCCACCTCTGAAATGCTGCGTTTCCAGTGCTCTTTGCCACTGCCGTGGGTTAAGGTGTTGGCAGAGCCCTACACGTGATTGTTAACCCCAGGAGGAAGGAAACGGGGAGGAAGGACATGCCAAGCTCGGGAAGAGCCGCCCTCCTGGCTCTACTTACCCCGCGATCGCAGCGAGAGCCGCAGATGCTGAGCCCGGTGCCGGCGGCCGAGGGAGCGGGCGGGCGGCGGGGACTTTGCCGATGTCCTGCCTAATTGCTCCCGAGCTCAGATTACAGCCTCGCTTCTTCCCTACATGTACAGGAGCTGGCACCTCGGCCGCGGCCCCGGGGAGCCACAGCCAGCGAGGGGGATGTGCACCTTCAGTGGCATTTCCAAGGGGCAGGGAGGGGAATCGCGGTGTGACAGTGGTGGGGAGCCCAAGATGCCTTAGTGGTCTCAGGGGCGTTGGAATAGAAGCAGCTTGGAGGGGATTTCAGAGATTTTTGGGAAGCAAAGGACCAGCCAGAAGGATGAGACTCATTCCAAACTGGTGGATCAGACAGCGGTGCCAGGCAGTCAGTGTTCCAAGGCAAGACCACTTTGTTCTTGCTATTTAATGATGGCCATGACACAAACCCCATCTTCTCAGGAGAGGAAGAAAAATCCCTGTCCTTTTCTCTTGGGGGTGTCCAACTCCCCTGGCACACTCGTGATGCTGTCCGGCATCTCCAAGACAAAAAAGGCCTGTGCTCTGTTTTTACAGCTCGTGGCTCTGCCCACACCAATTCATGAGTTTCAGTGTCTTCCAAATCTTGTGAGGGCTCCCTTTAAAGCTCTCATTCCTCAAGCAGAGCCTGTTTGGAGGAAACCTCCTTCCCAGGGGTAACATGTTTCTGTCCCCATGTTTCTGCCCTTTCAACCCTTCCTTGCTGTCACTGGAGAGCTGGACAACCCCAAACTTCAGGCATGACCCCAAACCCAAGTAGCTGAAGGGCAGCAAAGGCAGGGCAGGGTATTTTGGGGACTGTCTTTATCTGCTGCATGAAGATTTAGCACAGGCATTGCATAACATTGGGGGGGTCACTGCTCCCATCCCCTCTCGCCGTCAGAGATCAGAGACTCAATTAATCCTCCCTCATTCCCTGCCCACGGGGACCAGCCATGGGTGCCCTCTCAGCCTGGCCCTGGCAGCAAGAAGTCAAATCTCTGCCCGACGTCAGCATCCATTGAGGTTGGTAGCCCACAGCCTGGGGGTGAGGTCTTGTGGGACACCCCACTGCCACATCCTAGGGCACCCATTGCCACCACCCAGGCCACCCATTGTCCCTCCCAGGCCACCCACCTTGCTTGGAAAGCCCTGTTCAAATTGAGGTGGCCATGAAGGAACCCGACAGACAGACACTGAGATCCCTAACAGGACTCAGTATTTCTGTGCCCCAGCCTTGGGTTCTGTTGTTAAGGGGCTCAGCAGACGAGCCACAGAGACGCCTGTGGCAGAGATCTGGGCATTTAAGGTATTTAAAAGGTCATTTTTAAACCATCAAGGTTTGGTGCACATCTGCTTGTGCTCCCTCCCTGCTCCTTTGCACAGAGCAGGTCACTGGTGGGTGGCTCGCTCAGGCACACACTGCAGGATCACAGCAGCAATGAAGGAATCCCTATTTTTTTTTTGGCCAGCCCTAAAATAACAGCCCCCACGTGTGTCCTTGGGCAACCCTACAATGAACAAGGCAAGTGCAAAGCCTGGCGTTGGCGAGCCCGGGCACTGCTGTGTGTGCACACATGGGCTGACAAGCAGAAGGGCACCAGCGGGCAAACCCAAAATGCTGTCAAGGGAAGATTTGGGGAGGTAAAGGTGGTGTCATGCTGCTGCCACCCACAAGAGCTTGCAGAACCTCTGGGGTCCTGGTCCTGCCCACCAGCATCCCTTGAGCGGTAAAAATAGACATCACGCAGCATCCTGGCGTGGCTGGGTGGCCGTGATGGCAATGGGCGGGCACAGAGCAAAAGGACCCTATGGCTGGGACAGGGGCCAAGTCTGGTGGCATTGGGGAGGATGACAAGTCTGGTGGCATTGGGACACGGTGACATGCCCCTGGTGAAGAGCCTCACGGAGAGTTACACAACGCCGGCCCGGCCGCCCTTGGCTGTGTGCGTCGTGCGTGCTCCTATCGACACGGCCCCGGCCGCCCTCCGACATCCCCGCGGGCACAGAACTCTGCAAGTGGCGTAAATGCAAGTGCACGTGAGCAGGGGACCTGCTCCAGCCCCCCCTCAAACCCTGGAGCTCCTGCAGTGGTCATCAGCCACGCACCAGCATCCCACTGTCCCCTGGCTTGGCTGTGCCGGTGGCAGGGGGTCAGGAGGGCTGGGATGGTGCTGTGTGGAGCAGGGGGAACAGGGCAGGCACTCACCCCCAGCATCCTGCTGGGAAAATACAGTGGCAAAGGCACTGCATGGCCCCCACCCAGGGACTTTTAGGAAGTGAAAGACCAGCCAGAAGGACGCAACAAATTCAAACCTGGGGGACGTGATACCAGATTAGAGCAAGGCAGTAAGTGCTGCAAGCAGGACCTTGGTTCTTTGGTCTTGCCATTTAATTGCCACTTAATGAGATCTGTGACCCAAAACCACCCTCAAGCCTATTCCAGGAGAGGAAGAAAAATCACCCTCTTTTTCTGTTGGAGGGGAAAAGCACTTGCTGGTCCCATAGGCAGCAAGGAGCTCTCCCCTCAACACAGCAGCGGGATGAAGCAGGGATGCTTTTGTCCATAGAGATGGGGAAACTGAGGCACAGTGAGCAGAGGGGCCCAAGCATGGGGACTGGCAGCAGCCCTTGTCATCGCCTTCCCCCCTGCCTGGCCTGGCCCCAGGTCGAGATATTTATAAAGCCGATAAGGGAGCAGAAAGAATTTTCCAAACGCTGAAGTTACGTAACCTCTCCTCGCCCTCCACGGACATCGTCTGTAATTAAAGGCTTGGGACTGGGGGGAGCCCTTTGTGGTGGGGCTGGTGGAGGGCACCACAGCCACGGTCACCCCAAAGGGCTTCACCCTCCTCTCCCTCACCACAGCAGGTCCCAAGTGCCAGGCATCAGCCTGTGCCACCATGTCACCCTGTGGAACCTCATCCCTGAGGGACCCTGATGGTTTTGTGGCCAGTCCTCCAATTCTGTGTAGGGGACCCCAAGTTTTTGTCTGGGTTCTGGGTGGCTGATCCCCCCCAGGGTGTGCACACCCCTCCAGTCCATCCCAGCACATGCTGAATGCCTGAGCACAGCCGACATTGCCATGGTGACTGTCAATGGCTGCTGCTGGGAGGGCTCGTGTGGAGGTGCTGCACCAGCACCTGCCCCCCAAACTGCTGACCCCCACCCCAGAGAATGCAGGTACCCCCTGCCCTCCACTAGCCCCATTTCCACCACTCTTTACCCCATTATACCCCGCAGCCAATTTCCAAACCCTTCTCCATCACCTGATGTCTGCCTCCAACTCCACCAGCTCTGCCTCAGTTTCCCCAGCCCTGTTTTTGATACCCCAGGGGAGGGTGGAATCCCTTCCCTGGGATATTTTTCTCTCGCCAAACTTCGGCCAAGGCTGCAGAGTTGGAGGGATGCTGAGTGAAGGCTCCGTCGCTGTGGCAACCCGCAGCGGCTGTCTCCAGGCGACCGCCCAGGGATGCTGCAGAGATGCTCTGGAGGCAGAGTGAGAGGGACCAGGGCGGTGGGGGATGTATCCATAGGGATGCCACCCCCTACCCAAACCACAGCCTGGATCTTTGTAACAAGGTGTTAAACCACCCTGAAGAGAGCCGCCGATTTGACTCAGGCAGCTGGCTGAGGACTGACAAACTCATGGCAGCACAGGCTGGCTGGTGGGAACACCAGCAGGATGCTCCCGGGTGGGAGCAGGGCCACTCTGCTTCCAGGGACACCTGCAGAGCTATGGAAATCATTGTTGGAAATAAGCCCGTTAGCTTCTTAACCCTCATTAAGCAGCTTAGAAGGGACACGCGCCATCCTACGCAAACCCGGAGGCGCAGAAGGCCCTTGCCAGGGCAAAGGGGTGACGGGGTCTCAGTGGGTGCTGCGGGGGTGGCACGGGGGGCACGTCCCCGTCCCTCCTCTCGGCGAGCTGCGCTCCTGCATCCAGCCCCCCTGTTGCTCCTTGCCAGCCGGGCCCATCGGCAGCTCCCGACAGCGCTGAGCAGCGGGCAGGGATGGTGATGATGGGATGTCACACCCGTGTGACGAGTGTGGGAGGTCTCAGCCGCAGCCCTGCCGGCGGGGGGAGCGGGGTGGCGGTGACAGCGCGGGGCGACGGCCCGGCCAGCGCCCGGCACCGCGGCTGCGGGACGGAGCGGGACGTTTCTAATCACTCCACTTGGAAACGCTCCCGTTTTTACATTTGTTAAATTAAAGGATGTCAGCGTCTGATGCCAAGCCCAGGCTCCCTCGGAAATTTAAACTAATGACAGCGAGGAAAATGAGCTGAAACCAGAGCACAGGCGCTCCCACGTTATCCAGCCGCACCAGCCATCTCTGTGGCGGGGTTTACATGGCAGATTGCAAAGCACCAACCACCACAAAGATCTCAACCTTCTGCCCCAAAATACAACCTTGCCCACTCTGCTCGGTCAGAAGGTGCATTGGTGGCGCCTGGGCAAGCCAGGCTGCTGTGCTGGGGTCCCCAGAGACCCCCATCCGCCTCCAGCCTCTCAAAGGGAAAATACCTCCCTCTTTCTAGGACACCGCTGCCCTGGGCAGTGGGGTTTATCAACACGGGGTGGAAGTCAGGGAGCAGAGTGGCGAGTGCAATGTCCGGATTTCTCCAGCTCTGATGATTCCTACAGCCGGCTCCATCCTGCCTGGCCCTGTGCCAGCAGGCAGCGGGGTCCTGGCAGAGCGCGGGGGCTGCCGCCGTCACACGGCCCCTCGCTGCCCCTCTTCCCCTCGGAAATACCTGGGCTCAGGCGAGGGCTTCGCTCCCGGCGCTCTCCAGGCTCCGCTGGGGTGGTTTTGTGCTGCAGCTGAGTAAAACCACAGAGTGGTGGTTGTCTTTTTTTTTTTTTTTTTTTTCCGTTTATAATTTTCTCGGCGAGATAAAATTAAACAAACAAGCCCTTCTGGGAGCAGCGCGAGGAAGGGAGCCTGCTTCCCTACAGATGTGCGTGTCCTCAGCTATTACAACCACCGAATTAAGCTTTCCCTGTGGCTGGGACATTTGCACAATCCCACTCGTTCGCCTCCTGCGGTTTCACTGGTAGGAGACTGGCTCACTCTGCAGCCTCCCTCCCCATGAGGTCATTACCCAAACACCTATTTTTCACAAAAACATTGAGAATGTTGGGTTTTTTTCCTGACCTCACCATCTTGCCATCAAATTAGAGCGGTTTGGAGTGCAAGGCTGGGAACGCTCGGCAAAGCAGAACATGCTGAGGAGAATAGAATAGAATAGAATAGAATAGAATAGAATAGAATAGAATAGAATAGGAAGTAATAGAATAAAGGTGCAGCCAGACATTCCCCAGGGGATGGGGCTGCAGAGGAGGGGGAACACTGTGGGTCAGGAGGGGAGCAGGGTCTCCCAGCTGCACTCTAAGCCCCGTCTGCATCCCCCAAACCCAGAAAGGAACAATCATGGCATAAGACTTGCAAACACACCTAAACTTCCCAGCTTCATCTGCCTCGGGAGCCAGCACAGAAGCGTTGCCATAGCTTTGAGGACCACCGGTGGGTTTTGCAGCACAATCTGGACCACGGATCTATGCAAATCCCCAAGGCAGAAGTCTTTATGGAGGCATATGACAACCGAAAAAGAATAGCGCTCAGTGCTCTACTCCCACACGCCACCCCCCAACTTCACCATCATTTAAATCAGTCTTAAGTTGGAAGAATTCAAATCAACACTGTCGTCACAGAGCCAAGCAGAGAGGTGACACAACTTGGATGCTGCCAGGGAAATTGCCCCCCTGGGACTCCAAACTCATCAGCCCATCACTTTTTTTGAAACCCCATCGAGGAAAACAAATGAACTGGCAACTCGCTGCCCCCAGCTGTCCATCACCTCTGGCCAAGGCTCCTGGAGAGGTTTCCAACCAGCCTTCCCCCTGGGATCAACAGGAGGGGGACTGCTGGGAGAAAAAAAATATCCAAGACATGCTGTTGAGGCTAGAGAGCCACAGTTGGAAAAGAAATCAAAGCTTCTAAAGAGAGAGATGCCAAGGAGATATGTTGTTCCCAAGAGAAACAGGACATTCCTCTCCCAGGGGGAGAAAAGGAGGAGGAAGGCTTGTGCCACCTCTTTCAGCTCCCTGGCATAGGTGCTTGGCGGTCTGGGCACAGCTTGTCCCTGCTGTGCCACGCTGCAGACACAGATGGCATTGCAGATACTGATTTTTTTTAATGTGTTTTGTAGGGGTTTTTTACCCCAAAAGCACATTTTCTATTTGGGGGAAAGGTTGCTGGGTCCGGATGGCAACCAGGTGGATGTGGAGCCACTCTTTGGGTTCCTGGAGACCACCCTGCCTTCCTGCACCACACCGAATCATTAGGGTTGGAAAAGGACTCTAGGATCACCCAGTCCAACTGTTAACCCAGCACTGCCACGGCCACCACTGACCCATGTCCCCAAGTGCCTCATCTACACGTCCTTTAACCATGAGCCCAGACCCACTGCTGTCTCGGGCACATGACTTGGCATCAACAGAATCCTCATGGCTCTTACGGGAGTCACAAGAGAAGAAGATGTGGGGAAAAAATTATATTTTGCTATTTCCAGAAACACCGAAATCAGGTCCTGGCTCAGTCCAGAGGGAGAAGGATCATCAGGTTAGATTTTCCTTGCAAAACATGTTTGAGTTACACAAGCAAAGGGATCAGGCTGGAAGCAAGAGGGTGAGATCATCTCAGCACAGTCCTGGTTGATCCCCTGAAACCACCCAGTTTGGCTGATTCAGCATAATTCCTGCAGCAAATTGTTCCTGCAGGAAGTTTTAAACCTGTGCCCTTGGGCTAAGCCTTGACAGCATCCTTCACTGGGAACAAGGTACCTGCCTCCTCAAGGTAACACCTGGGTATGTCAGAGGGAGAGGAGGGCGGGAGCAGAGTTGGCCTGGCTATAAATAATCCCATGGAAAGGGAACAGGAGAAAAAGCAGCAAACACAAACCAATAAACCCAGGGAGATGTGTTCAGCTACAGGCACTCAGTGTGAACAGCTCCATGTGCTCCATGTGATCCTGTAGAATCAGGCACAAGAGAAAATGGGATCCACTGCAGCTCAACAGAGCAGGATCCAGCCCAGACATCACCTTTCCATGAGAAACACATGGAAAGCAGCCCAGAGCCCTGTGTGCAGGATGCAACACATGGCTCGTGGCAAGACCTCATCCACTCTGCTCCATTAAAAAAGATAAAGTTGAGAAAGGGGAGAGTTAAATTAAGGAGAGTTAAATTGCAGAGAGTTAAATTAAGATGCCTGTTGGACCATGTTAACACAGAGCTGGCCTGGCTCCTGGTGCCACCGGCACTGAACACCCAGCAATCCCATCCCCAGCAAGCTGGGAAATAGCCTGTGTTTAAGGCAATCATTATTGGCAATCTCTGATCCCAGAGAAAAGGGCAGAAAAAGCAACTTCTCATTTTCACCAATAAAAGAGGAATTGCAGAAGCTCAGCAAGCACAGTGGCCAGCAGGTCACAACCAGCAGTGCCGGAGTGATTCATCCTAAACGAGCCAGATTTAGCTAAACTAGCCTAGAATAAGGCAGGGAAACAGCCCAGAGTTTTCCCTGCTGGTGCCTGCCAGTTATCACCCATGGAAGCAACAGGGCCAGCGAAGAGGAGACAGAGCAACATCATCCCCTCCGCTGCCGTCCCCTCCAACTGCAGGATAATCAATGAAAAGCTTCAATCCCAGCTCCCACACCTGGATACTGCACAAAAGCCCATTAGAGAGAGAGGGGTTTTTTTTTCCCCTCTTTTCTCAGCCCGTCTTCCCAGAGCGCATCAATTCCCAAAGGTCCTGGAGGACCCAGGGACCAGACACCGCTCTGCAGCATCCACTGGACTGGTTTTCCCCATGAAACGATCAGAGCGGCTTCAGTTTGGCTTGTGTGTAACTTATTATTAAAGCTGAGCAAATAATTCAGGGCAAGAGCTCCAGGAGCAACGTTTCGCCTTTTCATTTTCCGCTCTCGAGCTGTCTGCAGTTTTCCCAGAGCTCGGGGATGATTTAAAGACATGTCTCCGGACGGGAGCGTCTTGCTGCGACTCCAGCTCCGAGTGTTTGATGGCCTGGATTTCACGTGCGCATTCGGGGACACGCTGGACACATAAGGATGGATGAGCCTTCCCTGGTATCCTAATTAGACGAGCAGCATTTGCAAGTGGGTTTTGGGGATTTTTTTTCTGTGTTGGAGACCTGCGAACACTTCATGCAGAGTTAACGACTGCCCATTCATTAGGCAGGGCTCGATGAGCGTTTTGCTTTGTGGCACATCATTTTTCCAGTCAAAGGTGCCATCCTGGACACGAGATTTCCTTGGAACATCTCGATCCTCATTACACCCCAAACCACTAAGCATGTGGGAAAGGAGGATGGGGCCATGGGCAGAGCCATGGGGCTGTCATGCTGTGATGGCTCTGACCTTCCAGCGCTGCAGCCATCCCAGGAATTTGCTTCCTCATTAGTGGAAAGGTTAGGGAGAAGGGATCGGCTCTGTGCAAACTCCCTGTGGTGCTCATGTGATGTAGGCTGGCAAAGGCAGCTCGCCCCGGTGCGCGGGCAAGTGCCAGCCGAAAGGAAAGCAGGGAAGAGAGAGCCACGTTCCCAGGCTGCGGAGCCCAAATCAGAGGTCCCCATACTTGGAGTAGAGCCTGTCCCCCCCACACCGTCTGCCTGTCCTTGGGAAGTCCATCTGTCCTCAAGGCCATATGAAATGCTGACTGCAACTGCCTCCACCCTTTTCCTGGAGGAAAGGGCTGTTGTCACCTGCTGCTGTGACCCCAGACACTCATCAGAGAAGCTGAAGGGGCTGAGAAAGGGACACCCCTCCTGAAGCCGCAGTGGAAGAGTTGACATTGAGGACAACCCTGTCTCCTTTAGGGACTTGGCCCTGGAGAAAGGTTTGGGCTCCCAGGATTGGCCCAGGCAGCCGCCATCCCTCAGTTTGTTGCTTTCAGGACAAAGCAGACCAATGCCATTGACCTCCCACTGTAAGACCCCTCAGAGCAGCTCATGTACTGGACAGAAGGAGCCATTTAATGTCCCCCAGCACCTGAAAGGGGCCAGGGACACTTTGGGGCCATCCCAGGTGACCAAGCCTGGGGCTCCATTAGTCCCTGCTGGAAACCCTTCTCCGGCCAAACAGCTTTCTCCTCCCATTGCGTAATTGCACTTTGTTGAGCAGACCCAGCCTCTGGCAATACATTTTCTCCGGCCTTGCTGCTCTCCTGCAACATTTCCCTTATTCCTTTCACTCTCTGGACAGTTGCTGAAACACGCGGAGAGGGAGAGGAGAGAAAAACCCAATGCTTGTCCCACTTGTAAAGCAAAACCTCAGATGGGAAAAGGGGGGAAAAAAGCAGGGAGTGGTGTCAGATGCCGCTCCCCAATCCATCCCCTCCCAGTTTGCCTGTGGGGGTTTGACAAAAGTGCTTTTTGGCTGACAAAATGATTACAGGGTGTCGAGACAGTAAGTTGCACATTGGTTTCTTTCCTGCATTTCAAGCAGGGCAAGGACACGGCTGCAAAAGCAGCTGCACTTCTGGAGGGGTCACAGTGCAGGGGGTGAGGGAGGGGGAATTTGGGAAGAGGAGGAAGGAGGGAAGGAGGGATATTTTCTGCTTGGAAAAAAAGCAAGGAGAGAGCAGGTGGGAGTTGCATGAGTGAAGCAAAGGCAGGTGATGCTGAAGATCCGTGATGGGATTGGGTTGGGTTTGGGAGGATGCTGGCTGGGGTATCTGGACTAGCCCAAGTGGGAAAGGGAGAAGCTGCAGCCGCTGGCCCCTGAGCAGGGTCAGATCCTGTGGCCTTGCTACGAGGTGGGGCAGCGGCACCACTGGGAGAGAGAGCAGGGTGCGTTCGGCTCCTGATGGGAATACGGACTGCGCGGGGCAGAGCGAGGTGCCCGGGACACACTCGGACTCGCCGTGCCTGCAGGCAGTGGGTGCTGGGCAGCGGGGAGGAGGAGAGGAGGATTTCAGCTCCCAACTCAATCTGTTGGAGAACTTGGCCTGCTCCCCGTCAAGCTGAAAATAGCACACATGTAAGGACGTGCACGCAGTGCTGGCTGTGTCCTCGCCGAGCGCTTCCTTCCTGCTGCGCTCCACGCAGCGCCCCGGCCTCCGCCTGCGCCTCCGGCCCCCCGCAGCCCCCCGAGCCCCCCACGGGGGACAGGGCTGGGGCAAGATGCTCCTTAGAGCATCCTTATGCCACAAATCAGGGCCAGTGCATAGATGCAAGAGCCGTTCACCTTCAGCTGCTTTTCACGTGTACCACGAGGTCCGTCCGGCGGCGGCTTCCCCGCCGTTATCATCTGGAGCGGGCGAGGCTGAGCGCGGCTCACGGCGGGAGCCGAGCTTTATTAGAAACAGGCATCTGGCTTCAGCCCTCCCTGCAGCCCCCGGCTCAGGCTTGGGATCAGGCTGGGGCAGAGAGCACGCACGCGTGCCCAGGCAGCAGGCGGGGAACTTCCAGAAGTCCCCAGTTTTTCTCCTGATTTTATCTCCGAGCTTATTATTGGCGATGTGAGAATAAAGCCCTGGTGCTCCGCTGCAGGAGCACGTGCTGCCCGGCCGGGGTCGAGTCCCAGCCCTCGCAGGGACGGGGAACCAGCAGAGCGTGCTGCAAGCTGGAGGATGGAGATAACCCTGGCAGCAGCCAGAGCTGATTCCTGCAGTGGAGAAGGAAGAAAAGAGGCTGAGCTACCCATGGACATCAGGCACAGGAATAATGGGAGAGCTTTGTCGGGACATCGCTGCAGCTCTGAGCACAGCTTGTACAAAGTGCTGCTCCTCTGCCATCCCTGCTGCGAATACCTCTGAGGAAACGTTCCCCTAAAGGGCAAGTACCCCGGGATGGAGGAAACACAGGAAGGAGCCTTACGGGGCCGTGACTGGGGGATCTAGGAAGTGCAAAAAGCAATTAACACCAGGGCTGGGGAGGATATACAGGTGATCCACATGGATATACAGGTGATCCACATGGAGCTTGGTGTATGGAAGAGGAGATTGTTAGAAACACACAGATTGTTCTGTGCTCAGTGTAGTCAGGGTGACCTATACATAGACTATAGGGGGATTCCCTGTGCAGCCAGAGCCAGCAGCCCTCCAGCTTCCACGATGTCCCGTGTCTCAGGGCAGGGCTCCACAGCAGCACCCAGCAGAACGGGCACTGCCCTGTGGAATAGATTTCTTCCCCCAAATCTCCACTCTGCCAGGGTTCTGCTTTATGCCAACAGCTGCCTCATGGTGCAGCGCTTGGCTGGGGATAGCGGCAGGACACCAGGGAATATCAGTGGCTGGGCAGGGACCAAGACCATACTCACAGCACACCAGATCTGCACCTGGGCATGGCCAAAACCTCTCTGCTTCCCAAAACACTCTGAGGAGCAGCGTTAGCCAGCGTGTGGTATCAGCTCTCCTGATACAACGTCATTGTGGTTGAGGCAGGATCCTTATTAATTCTTTCCTCTCTTTAATTTCCATTTTTTCCTCAGTTCCCTTTCCTATTGCTCAAGCAGGGCTTGGGTAGGGCCCTGCTGCTGCCAGCCTGTGTCCCTGTGGCATGGCGCCACCAGTGCCATTGCTCCATGATATGGGGATGTGATGGGTGGCTGCATTTGGGGTCAATGGTGAGATCAGACGCATGCAAAGGGAAGGGAGCCATGGATGGAGCAGAGAGCCCCAGATGGAGGGGAAGGGGAGGGTGGGGAGCACCAAAAAAAGGTCCCATCAGCACCAGGTAGTGGACTGGGGGGGATGCATGGGTGGGTCCCAGCCCCATCCACTGTTCATCTGGGAGGATGGAGACAGGAAACTGCCACTTATTGAAACAGCTTTGGTGAAACATCCCAGCTTCTCCCCAGACACCATTCCTAGGGATGGACCACAGGGAAAAAGGTGGGACAGGACATCCTCAGCACCCACAAAACTCAGCAATTGCCTTTCCCACCTCTGCCAGAACCACCTTCCTCAGCCACCCATCACCAACACACCCCCATCCACCCTTGGGTCGTCCCATCACTTTCATCCCCCAGGACCCTGAAAAGCACAATTTTCCCCTTTCCACCCCACATCCATCACTCCTGCAGTCCCCTCCAGCCCTGATTGCCATTGATGCCATCCACATGTCCCCAGCTCTCAGGGGACCCTATGCAGGGGCCAGCACATGGAGTCTGGATGGCTCCAGGGCCTCCCGTGGTGCCCCCTCACCCGCTAAATGTTATATAAACGCCTGGGCCCGGGACTGTTTGTGTTTGTGCTTCCTTCAGCGCTGTGTTCCTCAACCCTATTTGCATAACAAATAATTAATAATAATTAATGACTGGGAGAACGGTGTGGGCTGCCAGATTGTGCTAATTAGTGAACAAATGCCATTGCACAAGCGAAGGCAGGCGTCACACGGCCCCGCGTCCTCACCAAGTGTGGGGACACGATGGGGACAATGTCCTGTGTGACCCTTAGCCCTTTTGAGGCAGGGGAAGAGGAGGAGGAGCAGGAGGAGGCAGCGCTGTGGGTGGTGTTGGGATGGGTCCCTGGTGCTCCCAGGTGGGTGCCTTGGTGCAGCCCCGCTCTGTGACTGCACACGTGGATCCCACAGCATCTCACACCCGGCTATCTCCATGCCCTTAATAGAGCCTGGGACAACACTGCTTAATTGTCTGGCCATGGCACTGCTGCACATCATTAACAAGCAAACCAGCACCAGCTCATTAAGGCAAAGCCTTTGCTCTGGCAGCTCCACAGCCAAATCATTCTGCGGACATTCTGACCACAAGGCCCCTTGCAGGTGGCACCTCCTCACAGCACCAAAAAGTTCCCCCTGTGCCACTGATGCTGGAGAACATGGAGGAGTGAGGATGCGAGTGATGGGGTGGCCTGTTTGGTCACCCAGACCCAGTCTTTGCCTGCACCTCACACACCTGCAGCTGCCTGGGGGACTGGGAACGTGGAGCATGGAAGGGAGAGGAAAGGGAAAAATGAGAGGGGAAAGGGGAAAAGGAGACAGAAAAGGAAAAGAAGAAAAGGAAGAAGTAAAGGGGAAAAGACAGAGAAGGGAGAGAGGAGGCAATAGAGGAAAGCAATGAGAAAAGAAAAGAGGAAGAAGGGAATGGGGAAAGGAAAGGAAAGGAAAGGAAAGGAAAGGAAAGGAAAGGAAAGGAAAGGAAAGGAAAGGAAAGGAAAGGAAAGGAAAGGAAAGGAGAAAAGGGAAAGGGAATCAGGTTTTCTTGTCTTAGATCTGCTCAAGCACTGACTGCTGGTCACACACGGGAGCCCTGGGAGCAGTGGGATGCTGGAGCAAGAAATGGCCAAAGCTTGCAGATCCGTGTGGCCAGAGCCAGCCTGGGAGCAGAGTGCCTTCCTCGCTGGGAGAGGAAGGGATGAAGCAGAGCAAAGCCCTCTCTCACTCCCCTCCATGAAACTCTTCAGGTCCAATTCACTTTCCCTAATGCCTGCAGTGTCCCGGACAAGCCCTGGCTGCCAGTAGAGCTCCAGGGCCGCTCGGCCTCACTCCCACTGCAGCTCCAAAGCAGCCCCTGCTCTACCCCCCCAGCAGAGCAGAGCTGGGTGCAATTACGCTTCACTGCCTCTCCTCTCTCACTGTAATTCCTTTGCTCCGCTGAATTGCTTCCCCTTCAGCACCACACATAATCCACTGCACTGTAATTACACGGGAATTTTAATATCTGATGTATTTATAAGATGCACTTAATTCATCAGCCCCTTTAACCACACTGTCATTCCAGCCTTCAGCACGGTGGGAAGGATGACTCGCTGTCAGATGGAGATTAGCTGGCCCATGTGTGTAATGAGTTGGAGGGTGTTCTCAGCCAGCTGAGAGCCTCACTGCCAGGTCCCACCCTGGCTGGGGAGCAGGATCTCACCATGCCAGGTGCCCTGACCCCCAGGGGATTGTGCCAGGGCTCCCCTGTGCTGTGCAGAAATAAAGGGCAGCACAATCCAGAGACCTTCCCGAACATTTGAATCATCCAACAGGTCCAAATTTGGCAGAAATGAAGGGCCTGTGCTGGGGTGAATTTTACCCCTACAGCCCAAGCACTGGGGATTTCCCCAAAGGGCTCCCCAACATGAGGGATGCACGTTTGGATCCCTCCAAATCCACAAAGAAAGTAGCCACTACTGAAGGCTTATTTCTCCCGGCATTTGTTTTGGTGGCTCCTTTCCAGCCGTGTCCTATAAGGGAACCAAAGGCCTTTGAGCCTCTTGCAGTGAGCACAATGCAATGATTTTCCCAGCCTGGGCAGGAGGGATGAGCTCACTGGTGTCCTTGGTTCCTCCTGGCTTCGGGGTGCTGGGTCCCTGTGCCGAGCACGGCGCACGCTGCGGCTCTTCAGGATGCCCAGGAGGGCAGTGGACTCAGCAGAATGCTGGGGGTGGCTGGGCTCCATCCCATCAAGTCCTGGGAGAAATGCCAGCTGAGCCTGGGAACGAGGGGCAAAGGGGGAGAGAAAGGGGTGGTCTCACTGGCTCGGTCCCTGGGGGCATCCTGGCTCTCGCTGATGGATGACACCACGTATTTCACACTGGGGTCAGACTGGGTTTTCCCACAGCCCTGCAGTGACATCCACACTGCCCTGCCAGGCACCCCTGTGGGTAGGTGGCACTCACAGGTGGTGGCATTGTCCCCACCTCAGCACTGGCCACGAGGCACCACGGAGGCACAGCCCAGCTGCCAGTGGCACTGATCCTGCATGAGCGGGATGGGCCTGGGACCCACCAGGTCCCCACAACACTGGGTGACCTTTGGGACACCAACCCTCCTGCTTCCAGCAAGCTGTGCCAGAGCAGAGCTGTGCTGGAGTGGGACTGTGATGACATTTCTGCTGGAGAGGGACCTCCAGCAAGTACCACTGTGAGCCCCAGGGCTGCTGTCAGCACCCTGAGCCCACCCACAGCCCTCGGGCTCCCAGGGCTGGGTCAGATCCCAGATGAACCCCGGCACTTGGCAGTGGTCAGGCACAGTGACACACTGGTGACACACTGGTCCCCCACTGGCAGTGAGGTCTCTCCCCACAGCTTCCTGCTCTGGCACCCTGTGGCTCCCTGGGAACACAAGCTGGGGACACAAAGGGTGCTGAAGCTGGCCTGATGTCCCCCCATGCCCCATGTCATGTCACACACTCCAGAGCTGCACCTCCCTGCCAGGCTGCCCAGAGTGCCAACCCCGAGCAGGGACACCAGCTCTGGGGGCAGAGCTTGGGCTGATCTGAGGCAGGGTTATCCAAGGAGCTGGTAAGTTCCCATCCCCTCCCCATCAGGAGGGTCCCTGGTACCTGCTCCCCACGGGATGTCACGGCCTCCTGCCTCAGTTTCCCCATCTGCACAGTGCTCTCCGAGAGGGTAAAGACAGGACCGTGGTTGGCAGGGGGTGCAGCAGGGTCTCCAACCCCACCTCTGGCTTAGGATCAGGGCAGGGCCCTCTCTCCTTTCTCCATTCCCAGCCCCTCCTTCCCCAGGGTGCTGCCATCCAGGGGGAACTTTGGCCCCCAAGGTCACTGACAGAAGGGGATGGGGGCAGACACCCCAACCTCATGCCCAGCCAGCCCTGCCAACCACCCCGTCCAGGTCCTGGCCACTCCCTGAAGCTCAGCTACCCCGCAGGTGTCCCCCTCCCTCCCCGCTGTCCCCAAAAAGCAAATATCCAGGGAGATGGGCTCCGCGCTGCAGCTCTGCCGGTGGCACTGGCGCTGAGCAGAGCAGACACTGCAGCACGGCCGTTACGTAAGCCCGAGCCAGCTCTGGGGATGTAGGACACCGGGGTTATCCCCCGGCCCCCCCGGGGCTGCCACCCCCACCCCGCCCCAGCCACGGGGCTCGCGGAGTTTGGGGGAAAACCCCTCCAGCTCAGCCCACACTGCAAAGGCTGCAGAGGGGGCTGGGGTGGCCCTTGGGTTGCTGTGGCCCTGCCATGGGGCACACGGTGGTGGCACGGGGGTGGCAGTGGGGGCCAGGAGGGTTGTGCCGCTGTGGGGGAGGGAATGGGGCAAGCGGTGGGGTGGGATGGGACTGGGAGGCAGCAGGTGCTGCACCCACATCCCGCTGAGTCCTTCTGGACTCTCCAGGGCTCACCCGTGCAGGTGAGAGCTCAGGGAAGGAGCCAGGTCGTCAGGTTGAGACTCCTGGGCTGTGCCTCCCTCGGGGTGACTCACGGAGCAGGATGAACACAGCCAGGGCAAAGGATCCAGCCCTGATGCCAGCCCGCTATATCCATATCCCCATCCTCACAAATCTGGAGGGTCAGCATCCCTGTGACAGCATCCCTGCAATCAGCCTCCTTGGGATCAGGGTCCCTGGAACAGCATCCCAGAGAAGTGCATCACTGGTACCTCCAGCACAAGCATGGGAGCCAGGATCAGGGTTTTGCAGAGCTGAAGGGAAGATCCTTTCCCTGCGGGACAGCCCCGACATCACCTGCTCTGCATCCCTGTGGGGAAACGGAGGTGAGGGATGGCACAGCTGGCATCACTCACATCACCCATCCCCAAAACACCCGTCCCCTGTGCCGGGGGCACGGCAAGTGGGCAGGCAGTGCTGGCAGCACTGCGGCTCCCCCAGGATCAACCTTGCCCTGGCTAACAGACCATCGGGATCCTGGCAGCATCCGCTGCCATGGTGCGGGATGGTGACAGGGATGGGGACCCCATGGCCCCACGGTTATATGAATTCTCTCTGGCTTTCTGTCAGGCACAGTCTGGATCTGACCATTTCTGTCTGGGGATGTTGGGAGGGAGAAAGCCCAGGCTAAAGCTCCCAGCAATGGGAGATACCAGAGCAGGAAATTAATGTTAATTAATTCATAATGACGCTGAGATAGTGATACCAGATGCTTCAAAAGTCCAACGGGGGAATCTGAAAGTGCTTTGTAAGAAATCTGTCGCCCACCGGCAGTCCTGCCTCGCTGCAAGCTGGGAATGAGGGAGTGAGCTGGGAACCGGGATCAAGCTGGGACTGGAGGACCAAGCTAGAACTAGGGAACAAGCTGGGAATGAGTCAGGAATGGTGAAAGAGGGACACATCCCTGTGAGGTGACAAGCCCACAGTCACCCAGAGCTGTGGAGAGCAGCACTGGGACCCCCCTGCCACCTGCCACCACACTCCCACCTTTCTCCCTTCCACCCCAACTCAGAAGCTGGAGTGGAGCTTGAGTGACAAGACACCCACCATGCTCCACTCCCTGGGGCACAGGGGCTTCCCGAGTCCCTTAATGCTCATTTTTTCCTCTCCTTTCCTCCATTTCAGGGACACTGAGTTCAGGGCAGGTGGTCGGGTGTGTACTGGGGTACTCAGGGGCCCGCAGGGGGATGGAGGGACAGGCTCATGATCTGGGACAGGGACACAGGTCCTTTGCCAACCAGTGTCCCCACACTCAGAGGACAATTTCTCCCTCCTCATCCACGTGAGCCAGCCCTTGCCCTGCTCTGCCAAACCCAAACGGGGCTGCACTTTAGCCAAGAGGTGTAAAACAGCCTAGGAAGCAGCTTGAGCCCGGTGCCACCTCCCCAGGGCTGGGAACCCCAGAGCCAGAGCCGGGAAGGGTGCAACCATGAACTCTGCAAAAACCACAGGCAAACCCCTGGGCTTGGAGCTGTTTGCCCAGACAGGGGGGATTATGCTCCTTCCCACAGTGACACAACAGCACCTGCACCCAGAGGGGACCCTCAGAACGGGGGCTAAGTGAGGTGGCCAAGGCCACGCAAGGCCTGGCAGCGGCAGAGCAGGGTGGCACGGCCGGGGCACGGCGCTGCCATCACTGCTTACATAAGGTGTCCCTTAAGGTGTGTCCGAGTGCACACACCGGAGCGGTGACAGGAGAGCAGGACAGATCCATCCCTCCAGCAACCCCTCACAGGGACAGCGCTCCCACTCTTTTTGGAGACAGCACCCCCAAAACTGCCAACCCGGCCTCCTTCCCCCTGCACAGAGGGTGCGTGAGGCTCCCGTGTCTCTCAAGCACATTCACACCCTAAAAGCCCCTAAAAGCTGACAGGAATTGGGCGTAAATGCTGGGTTTCAGCTCGCGGTGCAATTCCCCCAACAGCTCCTCCGAAGTTTATCCGCAGCAGGAACGGTTTCTACGGCGCTGCCGGTGAAGCCGCCCCAGCAAGTGGGGAGAGGGGAAAACCCCACTGGGAGCACCACGGAAAACCACAGAGCACCACAGCACCACAGACAAGGCCACCAAAATCCCACCCCAGCTGGTCCCGAGGGACTTGTCATAAACCCCTGGGTCATTCCAGGGCTAAGGATAAAACTACTTTGACTTCACAGGTAAATTAACTCTTTTGGCTAAAGAACAGCAGAGGCAACACAGGATTTCAAAGTGTGCTTTGTATCAGAGGCAAGAAATAAAGTGGCCTTTACGGTGCCTTCCCCAGCAAAGCTGGAGCTTTATTAAGCTTATCTGGCATGGATGGGAATGCTCGCTGTTATTCCAGGCCTGAAAAGAGCAGGCAAGGATTTTTTTTTTTTTTAGTCTTGTTTTCATTATTTTCTGGTGGCTTCACTGCTTTGTGCTCACAGAAAGGGAATTTCACCTGCTGTTACAAAGAAAAGGCCCTGGAAAGTTTTGCGGAGAAGGGGATGAGGGGAAGAAGGTTTATGGAAGCAAAACGAGTTGTTGCAGGGTTTGTTGTGGATTTTTTTTCACAGTGACCTGTAAAACACCCCCAGCTCTTTGCTGCTTGCAGAAGACCTGGCACCAACATGCCAGTCTCCTGTCCCCACCAGTGTCACCCCTGGGATGGCGGTGGGAAGACCTCAGAAACTGAGGTTGATTTGGGGTGCAGAAGGAAGGCAGTGGGACTGCTCCCCATCTTTTTCACAAGCAAAGTCATGCCACGCTTTCTAAGAACAGGAAAGAAAAAAAATCCAGCCCTCGTTTGCTGACACCACAGCAAAACAGGTGGTTCAAAATCACAAGTGCAAGGGGGGGGAGAAAAAACCCTATTTGGTGATTTTGTGCTCATATTCATTGCAAAACTGTCCGGGAATGCTGCTAAATACACACCATTTTCCCTTCTCACACTCTTTGCTCTATAATTAAGAGAGACTTCTAAAAATACAAACGGCCTCGAGCACCCAGTGAAGGCGTGCAGGTGCTGCTAACTGGAGGCACTTTAGTACAGCTCATTTTCTGGACAATTTTACTTGCCTGGCTCGTGCTCAGCGCCGATACTATTACAGTGATGCAATTATGCTGCTGCTGCTGCTGCTGCTGCTGCTGCTGCCGTGGTCGGCTCGCTCGGCTTTCTCCCTGCGCTTTGCAGTTTGCCTTCAAAGCCCCCCCAGCCCCGCAGCTCCCGGGCTCACCCCAAGCGTGTCCCCGCCGGCAGGGCCCAGGGAGCTGGGGATAAGAGGGTCAGGCGGGTGTGTGTTACACCAACATGTGAATATCCATGTGTGGGCATGGAGGGGCATAACCCCGCATGGGCATTGCCCAAAACAACCGGTGTGCAAAAGTTTTGGGTGAGGAAGCGAGCTGGCCAGGGGAAGCGAGCGGAGGGGAGCAGGAGCATGGAGAGGATCCCAAAAGGCAGCAGCAAACCCTCAGTGTTGGCTGGGCAGGGAGGGGGCCCATGGCACTGGCACGGTGATGCCGCTTGGCAAAACATCCCCCCCAACCTGGCATCTGGGGCACAGGGGTGAGGGGGAACTTCCCCCGTGGAGCTGCCGCTGCGAAACTTCCCCTTCTTATTTCTCCATTAGGGCTGCAATAGGTGGAAGTGATTGACTCACTATGAGACTGCTGTTTTTGCCTCTGACTTGGGATTAAGACGGAGCTGGAGGAGCGGAGGAGCCGTTGTCAGCAGGCACCGGAGCCGGCACTTACCTCTCACTGCATCCAGCCCCTCCGGCCGTGGGGCTGCAGCTCCTGGAGAGTTAGCTGGCAGGGGACCCCACATCCACTCGGGTTTCTCCCAGGACCGACGTTCGGCTGCTGCTTCTTAGGCACAGACCCAACCCCTCCATTCCAACCACAGGGAAAAAAAATATATCTTCTTCCAAAAGAAAAAAAAAATTTAAAAAAAAAAAAAAGAGGGAGATTAAAAAAAAAAAAAAAAAACCAAACAAATAAAACCACACTTTTTTCTTGGTTTGCTTTCCCCGTGGAGAAAAAAAAAGAAAAATAGATAAATCCCAGCGACCAAGAGATCCAGACTCAGGTGAATTTAGCTTCAAACTCCCTCTGCGCTTTCAGAGCCTTCACCCTCAAATGGGCTCTGGAAGATGCTGGGGGACCCATCGTTGCCAAAGTGTCATCAAATATCCTTCGGGCTCAACTCCGCTCCTGCCCGGGGAGGGTGGACTTCTTCCCTTCTTCCCTGCTTGCTGCGTGCTGTGGAGTTGGCAGGGACCTGCCTGTTCCAGCCTCAGCGTGGAGGGTGGGTGGGTTGGTTGGTTGATGTGGGTTGGTTTTCTTTTTTTTTTTTTTTTTTTTTTTCTCGCCGCTATTGGTTTTCTTGCTATCTGATCCTGAGCGAGCGCTGCAGCTCGCCGCTTCCCTGCTTTTTTCCCCCCAGCTCCCAGGCTTTTGACAGGGAATGAAACACAGACACCCAGTGAGACAGGCTCCGGCTTCTACAAAGCTCCACTCCCTCCTGCTGCCTTTGTCCGCGAACAGCAACTCCTCCAACTCTGCCCGTAGACACGAGGGAACCTCTGCATCAGCACTTTCCTAATGGCTGCTTCGCCCCAGCCCTTCGGCCCTTCTTCTTCTTCTTCTTCTTCTTCTTCCTCGCTTCCTCTCCTCTACCTTGATGGCTTCCGCTTGCTTTTTCTAGCCCGGCCCCGGCTCCGACAACCACAGCCACAGGGAAGCAACAACCCTTTCCCGATGGATCCATCTCAGCTCCCCCGCGCCGGCGGCTGCGGTCGGGGGGTAGTGGCCCCGCAGTCCATCACCGTCCTTCCTGGGCACCTTCCATGAAAAATCAATGGTGGGGACAGCGTCCCTGAAGGCTTCACTTTGGGCTGGTTTAAGGAGCAGGGGGCTGCGTGTGTGGAGAGGAGCCAGGGGCAGAGGGAGGGCTGAGAATTGGAGCCACTTCTTTTTATTGCAGGCGGGGATTATTTTTATTTTTTTTTAAAGGTTGACTGGAATCCAAGTTTGTTTCTTTGGTAGTGAGCATTATTTAAAGCCATTTGGGAGGCTTTGGGTGTCTCCAGGTCACCCTGTCCTTATATTAGCGAGGCCTTTTTGGAGAGGGTCAAAGTGAAACCTTGCCCCGGCAGCCTCTTTCCCCTGCGGAGGGGAGCGGGAGGCACAGGGATGCTGCAGTGGGCTCACAACCTTGGCTGGCTCCCAGCCAGAGGGAGATGCAAACCAGCCACCGTCTGTAATTTTTGCTACACTTCCTCCACACTCGGTCACTCGCGAGATCCCAGGGCTGCTGCCTGCTCCTTTTTTGGGGATTCACAGGCTTTGTTAAAAAAAAAAAAATCACAGCCAGGAGACCTCCAGCCTTGCCAGCGATGCTCAGCACTGCTCAGCATGGCTGTCACGAGCTGGCGGGTCACAGAGAAACCATAAAGCCCCCCAGAACACAGCACATGAAGAGGCTGCCTCCCCACCTGCCCTTTGGCAGCCTCTTCCTCACTCTTTCTTGTCTCCCACCACAAGTTTGGGATAATCAATTCCTCCCTCTCCCCTTCAACAGCATCCGGGAGCAGCGACTCTCCTGGTGCCCAGCTCCCATCCTCTCCTGACACAGAGATGGAGCATTGTTCCCTCACTGTTCCCAAACACCCCAAACTCCAGAGCACCTCAGGGCAATGCTCCCAGTTCTGCCTCCACTCCCCTCTCCACATTGGCTTGTCCTCTCTCGCCTCATTCCACAAACCTCAGAAACACTGAAATCCCTGGATGAAAAGCACTACAGGGCCTTGCCCCAGCCCTGATAGATACTCACTTAACAGCAGGGATTTGAGGTTTGCAGATCAGAGGGGACACCAGCTCACACACTGGGCCTGGTGGTCTCGTGCAAGACCACCCAGGGCCAACCTGACCACAAAACACTGCTCCTTTCTGTCAGGCAGCCCCACACACCCCAGTTTGCTCCTCCCTGATGCCTCCTCTCCTTTACCCCACCATGCTCATGGAAAGCTTCCCAAATCCCTCCCTGCCCCGATCCCCAGCCAGAGGTGCCAGACCAAAGTTCTTTATACTCCCTTCAAAAATAGACGCAATTAATGCACCCGAAGATTTGGCTGCAAAGCTGGGGTGGGAGACTGGCCACGGGTCAGGGGCACCCCTGGGGTGAGGGGAGCAGCTTCAGGGTCCCCAGTCCAAGACTGGGGCTGGCTGAGAGGGTTGGGTGGAGCTGGGCAGCCACAACTGGCGAGGTTGGTGTTCCCATCACCTGGCCATGCTGGTGGCTTACCCCTCTCTCCCCAGTTTGCTACAGGAAATGCACATGAATAGCCTGGGACTTCCATCCTGGTAAGCCCCAGATTCCCTCTGCTTTTGGGGAGAAGTTCCCCGTGTTTTCCCATCAGGACTGGGGAGAAGCATGGAGAAGCTCGTTATCCCCTTCTGTCGGTGCAGGACCGCAGCCCTGGGGACCCCCATGTCCTGTGGGTTCCCAGCCAGGGAACAGCTCCAACCAAGATCCAATCTCTGCCTGCCCCTGGCCATGTGTGGAATTGTCCAAGTGAGGGAAGGAGGATCTTTTAGGAATTGTCCAAGTGAAGGAAGGAGGATGAGGGGGTGAAAAAAGGGGTGCACCCAGCAGGGTCGAGCCCCTTCCAAGCGCTCACAGCACGGCTGCGCAGGGCCACGAGCAAGTCAGCACTGAGCCATTAGGGCTAATTCAATCAAGATGGATGGCCCGATTGGAGGGCTGCTGTCCATAAATCCCCCACTCCCGCTGCATTAGTGTCAGGGCTCCCAGAGGAAGAGGCTGAGGGGGAGGCGCGGGGGAGCCGGGATGGGGAAACGTGCTAAGTCACCCGTCCTCCCGATGGCACAGGGCCGCTTGGATCGGGGGCCACCACCCCATCCTGTGCACCATGGGGACACAGCCCACCATCCTCCAGCCCTTCCAAAAGCCTAGCAGCTGGAGAGGGTGGGATTTCAAGCAAACTGGGTTTGCTGGACTCCAAAAGGTGCAGGGTTGTTCACAAACTCCGCAGGGCAGGGGGTTGCTCCCATGGGAACCTTGCCCATTTGCTCCAGTGGGTTTTGCAGCAGGAGGAAGGGGGGGTGCTGGGGGAAATAGGCTTGGAGCCCCATCATAGGTCCCAGTGTGATAACTGGGACTCGGAAATACAAGCTGAGAAAGCCCCAAGGCTGATGGATGCCGCACCCACCCCAGACACCCAAAACTCAAGCCACACCACACCATGACACCACTGCAGGACATCCCCATGGAATACCAGCTCCTTTCTCCCGGCACACCACTCTCTTCCCACTTCTGCTCCTATAAAAGGCCATTTATAGGCTCAGAGTTGCCATCTGATGACCCAAGCCATGTTCCCCCATCCACTGAGCACAGGCAGTGGGAGCCACACGTGCCGCCGCGCCGCACAAGCCAGCTCAGGAAATAAGCTCTCATCCCTCCAGGTTAAAAATAGCCGTGAGCTTTGCCACGGACACGCCTCACCCTGGCGCTCTGGCCGAGCTGGCTCCCACCTCGCCTGCCCACCCAGCCCACCGAGCTCATGGCCGAAAACCGGCCGCAGGGAAGGGTCCGGTGGGCTGCCGCCATCTGCTCCGGCCGCTGGCAGCGCCGTCAGCGCGGGATGCCGGCTCTGCCAGGCCGCACTGTTGGCCGGCAAAGGGATGCAGAGGGCCAAGTCCTGGTGGGATTTGGGAAGACAACGGGCCAGGGGATGCGGCAGAGGGATGGCAGGATGGCATGGGTTTGTGGGCAGCGCTCTTGCCCCTGGAGTGCTCACGGAGGTTGTGTGGTTGCTTGACAAGGGAGACAGCAGGGGTGATAGCCCAGTGCAGAAGAAAAGATATTTGTGTGATGGGGATGGGGGGTTACCAGGGCATCTCAGCCTGGGAGAGGAGTTGAGGACATCCAGGAGCAGTTGGATGATGGAGAGAGGGATGCTCAGACCTACCCTCCATGTCCAGAGCATCTCAAGGGCTGTGTCAGCACAGAGGGAGTACAACCAAAATAGCTCAGGGAGGCTGACCCCAGGGCATGAGGAGCAGTGAACTGTGGCACTGCCATGGATTTATCTGGAAAGAGAGGAATGCACATCCCTATGCACCTCCGGTTTCTGGCTGTGTTTCAGCAAGACCAGGAGGGAGGGAGGCATAGCAGGGAAGGAGCCTGACTGCCGGCAGGAGGAGCACAGCAGCTGAGGTCAGTGATTGTGGTGTTTTTACGGCACCACGAGCAAGGTCCTGGGGACCAGAAACTGCTGATGGGGACAAGAATTGACTACTGCCATGCAGGGATGCGGAAGGGCTCTCTATAGGTTGGTTGCACCATGCCCAGCAGTTCTCGCTCTCTCAGGTCAGCACCTTTGTATCCACTCACCCAGGAAAGAAAAGTAAAGGCAGGATTGGGTCTGAGGAACCATCAGCCAGGAGCAATAACCTGTTCCATGAAAAGCCCTGGAGCAGGTGAGCCATTTCTCCCCAGAATGGCTAGCATAGGGGAAAAAAAAGACGTTTGTATTTCTGCCAGTTGACAAAATGAAATGCCACTTGTAGCCAGTGAAACTCTGCAGATTTTGCAAATAAAGGATTGCTCCATTCAGCTTCCAGCTGGATTCCAGCCCCAGCCACAACACGGACACTGGCAGCATCCCCCGTCGCATCCCAGCACTGGTGCCACACCACGGGCTCGAGCTCACTGCAAACCCAAGCACTGCCCCACGGCAGGGACACAGATCCCATTGCCAGGTTTGCTCCCACCCTTTGCTTCCCTGTGTTTGCCCTGGGGACCGTGCTGCTGGGATAGCACTGTGTCCCTTGGGAGGCTCTAACATATCTTAGGAAATTTTCCCATTCTATGCAGCCTAATTTCACCCATTAGAGCTTGTTTCAGCGGGGTCCCGAGGGAATGTCTCTCCCCAGCATCCTCCTCTGACTCTTCCTCTGCTTCTCTCCTCCTTCATGTGCACACAGCTCACCTCAGGATGGCTCAGCCTTGCTCCACCATGAGCAGTGCTGGTCCAAACAACCATAAAACATGCCCCTACACAATCCCAGAGGATTTCCCACCTGGTCATGATGCACTTCTTAGGAGTTGAAAGGTGCTGACCCTGCCCTGCTGCACACAGAGAGGTCCAGCCCACAGACAAACACTTGAGGAGATCTTGGCCAGTGCATTTCATCATGGCCAGAGATGGGAGCCTGCTCCTTATCCCCAGCTGAAGAACAAAAAAAGAGCCAGTTTGGGAAAACTGTGCACCCTCAGCATGCCACCACTCCAAGACCAGGCCAGAGCTCCGTCACTCTGGGATCCTCACTGGAAAAAACATGATAAAGCAGGAGGAAAGCAGCTTATCTGCTGCTGTCATGGCCTGCAGTGTTTGGGGGGAGGATTTGGGGCAGCAGATGGGAATTCCTAGACTTTGTGCACAGCCCAGTGCCAGCTCCATGACCCGGGCCAGTTGGGATGAGCATAGCTTGGCTTTTTACCATGGGATGCTCCAAAAGGAGCAGCAAAGGGCAGCTCCCATGGGGGCTCACAGCACCCAGGAGAAACCATGGAGCCCTTTCAGCTCTCCTCACTCCACGGCCAATGCTCAGCTCCCTTTTCCCTCATCCAAAGGGTGGATTATTTTAGGAAGGGAGGAGGAAAAAGCAGCAGTGATGAGCTGACGGATGGCTGCTCGCAGCAGAGCCCAGGCAGGCTGGACATCCCGGGGGTCAGACAGGCACCTCACATGACCCAGAGGTTTGGCTGCAGCCAAAGAGCCCAACTGGCTTCTTACATAAATGACCTGAGGGCAGCGCCTTTGAGACCACCAGCGCAGGCAGCAGATGCTCCGAGGCCAAATCCACCCAGTCCTGGGCAGACGTCACCTAATCAGCACGTTGGCTTCTTCCCAAGGCAGTCTTGGGGCACACAGTAAATATCTTATGTAAGCACCTCTGGCCTGAGGCCGGGTCCAGTTCAGCCATGTCACACAGCGATTCCCTCCTGGACAGAGGCACAAGACGCAGCCTGAGGGGCCTGAAGGGGCTTTCCCCAGCATGGACCTGTCAGACCCCCTTGGTGACTCATCTCACAGCTTTGCCAGAGGAGGCTCCAGGAAAAACCCTGGTGGATGGAGAAGAATTGCCCATCCCCAGTGGCAAAAAAGACAGAAGAAGGGCTCAAAATGACAAGTCACTTCTGCCCCCAAACTATTTGTCCTCCAGGACTTGGTAGCTGAGTAGAGAGGTGGTAAGAGCCCAACAGCCCTCCCTACAAGGCCAGTGCCTCCAGCCCAGCCACAGCTGGCTGGACCATAAGTCCCTTCAATGATGGAAACATCACACCAAGCCAGGAGACTCTGCCAGCACTCAGCTCCCACCAGGTGGGAGATTTCTCATCCCAGTCTCCCCTGTGGCAGGAGAGCCCCCCAAATATCTCAGCACTGCCAGAGACATGAGAGAGAGATTCCTCTTTGTCCTGAGCAGCCTCCTGGAGACCACTGGAGTTGGGAGGCTGGAGAGTGCCCATGGATGGACAGAGCTGGGGATAAAACCAGCTGGGGCATTAGCAGGATGCAGAGGATGGGTAACCAGTGAGCATCTTCAGCACTGAAGCATCTTCAGTCACTCCAGGCCGCTCAGTGAGGGGAAAACTATGGTGAGGGCTGTGCTGGCAGATACTCTTTCCTCCCTTTCTCTGGGCTCGCATCTTCAAAGGATTTACCCACAGTGGTTTTGGCCCAAGAAAATCCCAAACAAGTGGCCTCGAGCCTCACTATGTCCTTCACCTGTCAACACCAGCCTTGGGGGACTTGCCCATCCGTGGGACATCCCCTTCTGTACCAAACCAGGCCACATGTGAGTTGGGTGGGTTCAGACATCAGCTGGAGGATGCTCAGAGGCACAGACAGCAGGAGGCCAAGGGAGCAGACAGGACATGACCTGCCCCAGCCTCCTGCTCCTCTTTGACAGGTCACTTAAACACTGCAGCCACCAAAAACCCTCCCCGTCTTTCACAAGAGGCATTTCACGCCCGCCCTTGCTGCTAAATGAAGCAGCCCCAGCGTTACTGCACCACCTGGGGCAGTCCTGGGCACGGAGCAAGGTTAAATTCATCCCTGCAGAATCAGCACCAGCAGCTTCTCCATCAGCACTGGAGCTCCAGGCTGAACTGGCCATGCCACCACCGGCCCCGGGCTGGAGAGGAAAATAAAGGCAGACAGAGAATTTGGGTCTCTGTTGCTGCAGCTGGCAGAGGGGAACATACGCACAAATATTTGTGCTCTCCTGTTCTTGGCAAGGCCTCTTTGCCCATTGCTGGCAGCTCTCAGGGTTTGGGAAAGGGCAAATGGGTCCGACCAGCAGCTGTCTGTGGCAGCCCTCGGACCTGGGTATGGCAATAAAGGTAAAACCTTAAGGATTGCTCAAGTCATGTCCCCAAGGACGCAGCACTAGGTGACACTGGGCAGCTGCAGGCGCCAGAGGCAAGTGCTTGAAATTTATAGAGTGAAGAAACAGTCAAAACTGGCACAAAACGCCCCAGTTTTCACCCTCTGCTCAAAGCCATGGGCAAGACCTGCACTAGACACCAGGACCGTGCCAGGGAAGCCAAGAGTCCAGTCTGAACTAGAGCTGCATTTTGGGATCACCTGCCTATGATGGGTTTTTGGAGGGTGGGGTCTTGGAAAACAGAGGTTCAGTAGTGGCCAGGGCCAGGTAGATGAAAGGCTGAGCCGTTCTTTAGGTTGTGGAGCAAAATAAAACTGCACATTCATATGGAAACAAATTACTTCTAAGTGAAAGACAAAATTATAAAGGTGTTTTTCCATAAGGCTCAAAGCAGTTTGTTAATCCAAAAGGAACCAACTCCCCACCAGGTTGTTGCACTCATTTGTAAATTACAGTTCTCCTCTAGATCATTTAAAAGACATTTTCCAAAGCAGAGAAGGCAAAGCCTCATTGAAAAAAAAAAAAAACCAAAAAATCTCCAAACAGAGCGTTCTGACTCTTCCTGAAAACTTCACATTTCCAAAAGCCAAGGTAAAACACCGTGATCTTCCCAGTTGTTTCTCTCCCCCATTTTGTGCAATCACATGTAATTCCCGAGCTCTGCATGAGTTTGGGATGGGTGCCAGGCTCTGCAGTGCCAGTGCCGAGCACACGCAGCTGCTGGCACGCTCCGGATCAGAGCCCCAGCTCGGCCGTAGGGACACAGCACCCAGCAAAGCCGAGGGCAGGGAGCTCCTAAAGGGGTGAGGAAATGCACTTGTGCTTTTTCTGGGGTGCTTATCCCTGTGGGGTGAGCCAGGGAATTCCATTTGGGGCGCAGGGGTGGCACAATAGATCCCATCAGGTGATACCTGCTGCTCCAGGATGCTCCAATGCAGCAGCTTACAGAGACCAGGAAGGGTGATTCCCACATGGAGCTGCTGTGGAACTTCCTAAACCCCTCCTTTTCAGAAGGGACCTCACTGCTCTGCCATGCAGAGGGTGCACATGCACCTTGCATGGGGATGCCAAAGCAAGGAGTTTTGCATAGGTGAGGTGGAATTCCTCGGGAAGGTGTGATCCAAGTCTCTGGGAGGACAGGAAGCTCCTCCTGCTGCTAGAGCAGCCCATGCCTCAAATCCAGCACCACTGAGATGGCAATTTGGCTGTCACCAGCTGTAAATGCCCATGGCAGGGCAGAAGTTTTCTATGTCCTTCCCTAAGGACTGCACCCAGCAGGAGGGCACGGCCCACCATGCCAGCATCTTGTGCTTCCCAGAGATGCTTCTTAAGAATTCCTTTCTTTTTTTCCTCTCTTCCCCTCCATTCTGGATGCTGGATGATAAAAGACAAAGCAGCAAAAATCTTCCCAGAGCCAAGTCCCAAGGGACCAGGACTCCCAAGCCCCCGCATCTCCCTGGATGTCAGCAAGCTTCCAGAGTAAATTTTTGGGTTGGTTTATCAGGGATCAAACTGTGCCTCTCCCCAGGGGATATTCCACTTCTTCTCCATTAAGATAAAAAAAGAGAAAAGTTTTAAAAGCCCTCTGTTTAACAAGGCAGCTGCAGGGAGGCTACTCGACTGATTGAGTTTTTACCTGGTCCTTACAGGCAAGCTCAAGTACTTAACATAGAAATGAGGTTTAGTCACAGCGAGGCATTTGGGATTACAGTTGGCTGGAGAAACTCTGATGAAACCACGTTCCTCCCAAATATGCACTCTTGTCAAAATTGAAATGCTTTGTGAGATTGAATAGGTTTAGCCAGAAGTTCATTTCCCAAAGAAAATCAGGGAGAGGTTGCAGGAAAATTTGTTGAATGAAAAAAGATGTTCTTTTTCTTTTGAGCCATGCTGAGGTGTATGTTGGTGAAGAAGTTGGTTTCTTCTCCTTTTTTTTTTTTCGTTTTGTTGTTGTTGTTGTTGCTTTGAGGGTTTATTTTAAATCCTGCCTTGCTCAGGGAGGAACCTGAAGAACTATTTTCTCTCTAATGACAAGTTTACCCAAACTCAGCAATTTCCCGCTCCCTGCTGGCTCACAGACTGGTAGGCCTGAAGACATTTATGGCTCTGCAAGAAATTCTTGCCATCAGACTCCAAGGGCAGCACGACTCAATAAAGACAAGCTATCAAATCCCACCTGGAGGGATCCTGGGGAGGCAAGGGAAGCCAGGCAGCACCAGGGCAGGCAGCGTAACTGCAAACAGCATCAATGAACTTCACTAAGGTGAGTCCCCAGCAGCAAGAGGGAATTTCTCACCCCAACCCCACACCTTTTGAGGAGCATCACCCCATTGAAAACAGAAGAAATGATGTGGAACCCCTCAGCATGGAAAAGATGGGTGAGTGACTTCCATACAGGATGACAGACCATGGGGGTTCCTGCAAACCTGTTGGTTTCCATTTTCTAACTGTTCTTCTGCCAAAATCTGACATTGTTCCTGTTAGAAAAACATGTTACTTGAGTCTCTTGGTAAAAGTTCACGCTCTTGGGTCTGCCAGGTAAAATCTCAGGGTCAGGGTTCCATCGGGAGGTGAGGATCCACTCGGTTCTTGGGCTCTGGTTTGAGAATTGGTTGGGACCAACAATGACCTGGGCTTCTCCTGCTCTGAGACAGCATCCTGGATCACCTGCTTAGCAGGTAGGGGAAGGAGCACTGGGATTTCACAGTGTTGGAGCCAGCAGCAACTCCCAGACCAGCCACATGGATTTTGCACAGCCCTTCCCTGTGATCACAACCAAGGGGCTGCCATCACCTCCATGCTTATTTAGCATATGCCAACAGCCTTCTCTGCTCAGCTCCAGGACACAGGAACTCCAAACTCCCTTAGACTGGCAGCAAGTTGGTGTCCTAGCAGCCCTGGAGCAGGTAGGCTCAGAGCAGACACTTTTCCAAGGGTAGGAGTAACAGGCAGAGCTGCTGGACCCAGTCACAACAAGGGATCCCTGTTATAGCTCAAACTACAGCCCAAAACATCTTCCCCAGGTTATTGGAGGACGCCAGCTGTACAAGTAGATTTTGGAGAAACAGTCAACAGCCTACAGTCCAAAGGAGCAAACTCACAGTGCTCCTCCAGCCCTGTTACAGCCACCCATTGCCATCCAAATCCAAGGGGGGGTTGTGCCACACCTCAGGCTGGGGGTGTTCAGGAACCCTCTGACTACTGTCCCTGTAGCCCCAGCTGTGAGCAAACCATCCAAATCCAGCAGTACTGGGGGGGCTTTGTTTTTATTCCCCCTCCCCTTGCTCTGGGATGAGAGGAGCTTTATAAAAGGCTTCCGCTTAATCTCCCTGCCAAGCGGACATCGCCGGCTTCTGCCGTCACATCGTGCTCTGGACACACACAGAGTTTTCTGCCCTAGCTTAAAAAGAACATTGTTTGCAGAACAGAGCGAACAACATGTGAAAAGGAGAAGAGGGGGAAAAAAAAAAGGAGAGATCTGTGATGTTTGCTGGAAGAAAAACCCGCTCATTTGTTTGGACGAGGATTCTCGGCACGTACAATCTCGGGAACAAAAGGAGATGCTTGTTCTCCGCTGTGTTTGTGGGAAGAGTCCTGTAAATATTCAGGGGTGTTTGCTCTGCAGAGATGATCCCCAACCCATCCCCAGAAACTCCCAGCACCCCCAAAATCCCCGCTGAGAGGTCCAGCCCTCGCACAGCCCCACTGATCCAGACCCTGAGCCTTTCCCTTTTATATTCAGTGGCAGCCTGTTCCAACTGAAGTAATCGCAACAATAAAATTCCTTGGGGAAGAAGTTTTGGGAAGAAGCACGGCTCCATCTGACCTTGCTGGTACTCAACAAGATGTAGGTCAAATATTTTAATTGCCAAGTCACTAATCCCCCCCACACAGCACTCCAATATTTGCACATTGCTGTGGACTTGCTGCCTTTGGAAGCCTCAGGGGGAAAGAAATAGCAGCTGGATTGATGGGGAAGCAATTCCTGCTGAAACACAGCACTGGATACAACTCCTTGGGATGAATGGCTGTGACTGCAGGGAGAAGGGAGAGGAGCAGGGGGGAGTTGCTGCTCCACCAGCTGCATTTCTAGCTGGATTCAAAGCTCTTCCCACCTTCCCAAGACAGCATCCTTCAGTATCAGAGCACAACTGTCCCAAATGTACAGGCAGCACATGACTACACCCTTCAAACCTCCCCCCTCCCATTGCTGTTCGGAAACTCGGAGCAAGACAGGCATTTTATTTTGATAAGAAATCAGAGAATGAAGCAGCCCCGGCGGCGCGAGCGCCTGCGAGCATCTCAGCGCCTGCAATGCAGCCACCTCCAGGCTGCAGCTCGCTGACACCTGAGACTCCTCCGGCAGGCACAGGACCAGCAATTGCCTCGGAGCTCCCCAAGGAATTTGAAGAGACGGAGTGTAATTACCCATGATGGAATTTGACTCACACAAAAAAAAATACTACAGCAGGAATCACAGCTCCTGGGTCACGCAGGGACAAGGAAGAGGACCCTGAATTGCCAAGTTCAGTCCCTGCCATCACCAGCTACCACGCTGCATGATCCAGTTCAGGAATCTATCATGGAAATCTTTAAATTAGCTCCATTTTCTACCCCTCGCTGCTGCTGGCATCCTGCTCTGGAGTTGCCTCCTGAGGATGCTCCATTCCAGGGGTGCCCACCTCAGGGTTGGCTTCCCCATGTGTTGCGACACGCACAGCCCCACCTTGGGGCTGGTTTCCCAGTTAGGCACAACCAGCATTAGCTCAGTGACAGCATCTCCAGAGAGGAAAGGAAATGGGGAAGGGGGAGTGGGATATATGGTGTGGAAAACCTCACATTTTCAGGTCAGAATTAAAAGGCCAATTACTTTATAATCTCTCAGGTACAGGAATGGTCTCACTCATTCAAACAGGGCTTAGCAAGACATGGCCCTGGCCCAGAACAGCGACATTGCTACAGCCCTGAGCACAAATGGGAAATTCTGATGAAGACAGAGGCTGCATCATTAAAATGGAGCGAGTTGGATTCTGCCCTTATATCTACCCTGCAAATCCCGGACAAAAGATTTTCCAGATTACGTATGCACATTCCTTTCCCTGCTGTCCCATTAAAGAACACACAGTGCCCCTTTCCCTGCATACACCAGAGCATCACTTCAGGCATGCAAGAGGCAGGTCCAAAGCTTTGGGGCCCAGGGCTACCCAGGGAAGGAGATTTCCTGGAGAAAGAAAAGACTGTGGGCCTTTTTTCCCCCCATTTCTCCCAATTTTCAGGGAGGGTGTACCTTTGTTTTGATAGGGCAGAGGGAAACCTCAGGTTGTGATGCCAGCAGCCCACTGGATTTGATGCACAGCAAAAGGAGTTGGGTATTTTTCCTTGGCTACTCCAGATACTTGGGACACAACACTGTCTGCTGGGGCATCACATGGGCACACCTCATATTCAGTCTTGCTTTCACAAATAAGAAGAAGACTTTGATTTTCAGTATTTTTCCTCCTTCAACTAAGTCACACAGGAGAGTTATCCCCAGTTTCAGGATTCAGGAGCATGGAAGAAGCTGTGGAGGCTAGGGTACAAGGCTCATCCCCCTTCTTTGCTCCCCCCACATCTAGCCACTGGGAAGGGAGTTGTTTGTGCAACTACTGCCCAAAGCACATCCCATGGAGAGCAGGGAACAGGGGATGCTGGCCTCTGGAGCAGTGCATGAAACTTCAGTGTGTCCCACAGGGACAATTATCAAGTGGGAGAGTCAGTCTTCCCAACCCAAAGCCATTAGTTACAAAACGGGGAAGAGGGCTTAAAGCTCTTATGTTTGAACATGTTAGCTCAGCCCTTTAGGGAACTCCTGATGTGCCAGAGCATCTAATCTCTGCAAATCACTTTTACTCAGCCTTGCTCTGGGTTTTCCTTTTTAATCAACTTAATCTTTATTCATGAGGTGTGTTACATTCTGCATTACAGAAACGCCCAGATTCTGAGCATCAGGCTCAGGGAACGGAAATTGAGGAAACTTGGTGTTTGTTCCAGTCAGGGCTTAAGGTCTGGAGCAATTTATCTGGACTCGTGGCAGGCCCTAGAACTCCTCCATGTCCCAGCAGGGAGGAGGAGGGAAACAGCTCAAGTTCTGGGAGGACAAGCACTACACCCCAGGGCTGGCACGCGGTGAGCAGCACGTCTCATTGCTATATTTAATCAGAGAAGTCCCCGCTCACTCAGCCTCGATGATAGAGCCTTTTTCTTATTAAAAAAAAATTATAATAAAAGATTCTGTGAAATAAAAATAATAAATTAAAGGGATCAAAGAACTGAGCGACCGGCGAGTGACAGCAACATAAAGCAAAGAATAAAGGAAGCGTTAATGGGATTTCAAGGGGAGAAGGAGGGCAGGAGGGAGGATTTGCTCCCAGAGAGAGCAGAGAGCTGCCGTGCCAGGACCCCATGACCTGTCCCACATGGGATCAGACACTTATCCTGATCCTTCCCCCCCTCAGGCAGAGTGTCATGAGGCATCTCTAAATGGGGATGTAGGCAGAGCACAGCAGGATGGAGCAGAGTTTGACACCCAGCACAAGCGCCTGGGAGCAGACTGGGACACAGCAGCACTGGCATTTCTGTTTTGGGAAGACAGGGAGATTTCAATGTATGCTTCCCTGGAAGCAGGGGGCCATCATTTGGGGGTTGCCAAGAGGGGCTGTCTGAGCAGGACCCCATCCCCACAAGTCAGCCTTAGAGCATCCCCAGTTTCCCCAGTGCAAAGAGCAGCTCTCAGCAGCCTGGAGTGCCCTCACTCATCCTCTGAGGATCAGCTCCCCCCATCACGATCCAAAGGAACTAATGGGATTGTAATTCTTCTAATGAGCTGTAATTAATTAATTACCCTGTTAGCACAAGAGCTTTACATTTTTTGGCAAGCACGGTGCAGTTTTGTAGCTAGAGGGAGGCTCTTCCCCAGCACCATCAGGCTCCCATCGTGGCTGCAGACGAGCTCATTCCCCTCCACCTCAATCTGACAGCTCCCTTTGGGAAAGGACCTTGGAATCAGCCACACAGCTCACAGCTCTCACCCGAATTACAGACAACCAAGGTACAGACATTCATTCAGAGGGATCACAAACATCTCCTCTATCAGTCCCTCGAGAACATCCATCCCCTCCGGCAAACTTAACCAGACAAACACACCGTGGGCAGAGAGCAAGAGATACCGAGACCCTCCGTGGTCCCTGCAGAGTAGGACTATAACGTGGGAAACTCCAAAAAGCACTAAGAATGAAGCCAGAGCAGTGTCTGATCTGTGTTGCTCAGCACAGCAGCCGTGGCATGCTCAGATCCACACTGCGGCCTCCTGCATGCCTGGGATGCAGGATTGCACCCCTGCACAGCAGCCACCTCTTCCAGCTTGGCTTCTCCATTACCTCCACACTTAATAATTAAAGCATCAGTGTAAAGGCATTAAAGTTTCAGGGACTGACACGTTCAGAGCAAGACCAAGGGCTCAGGGATAAGGCAAATGCTGCCGATGATTAACCCTGAACAGCTCAGTCCATGAGGAGCAGGTCCCTGCCCCTCTGCCCCCACGGACAAGTCCTTTTCTCCTCACAAATCCTTTCTTCCCAGATCTGCTTTCCAAGAGCATCCACTCCAGGCTGCAGGGGAGCTTTGCTCATCATCAGGTGTCTCTAAAAAAATCCTAATAGAGGGGGGTTCTTCCCAGGGAGTGTGGCTTTTTATAGAGCACACGGCTTTCCGTGGAGCCAGCTCCGAGCAAGGGTTACGAGGTACCTTTGGCTGGCTGCGGAGGCGGAACAGGAGGGCTTTCTGCAGGAGCAGATGGAGCTGCCATGCCTGGGAGCCAGCCCAGCCCTGCTGCGGTGACAGACTGTCCCACGCCACCTCCCCCGAAGCTGCTGCACTAAGACCCCCTTGCGGGAATTGGGGGAGGCACCGAGGGACTGAGCACAAGCACAACTCATCCCACCACCACCAGATCCCACGCCAGGGATCATCCAGCATCCAACCCACCCCGCTCGTTTCCTCCCATATACAACCAGCAGGCTGGGGAGGAGGATGCCTCTCCTCTCATTAGGTTCAGCTGGGCAAGAGTACACCATCTTCCCTCTAATACTCACACCAATTAAGCTAATTGCATCCCCCTGAGTAGCTGGTGCTGGTTCCCTGATCACACAGCCCAGGGGTTCTGGGTCCCTCTGTGCTTTGGGGGATATGAGCCCCTTGAGTGTAGGATGGAATCCCCCAGACAAAACTCTTCAGACACATTATTTGCTCCTAAAAAATCACTGAATCTGATCACAACCCAGAAGATCAGGAACAGAGCTCATCCCTCCATGGAGCAGAAGAGATTTGGGGTTGGTGGAGCCCTGCCCATGGGGTAGCAGGGCCAGGAGAGATTTGGGGCTGAGAATGCAGGCAGGACTGCTCAGACAGCCCCTTCCCTTACTGCATCTCCTCCAGAAATTAAATGCAGTTTGCATTCGGGAGCGCGGATGAGCGGGGCCATCTGAGCCCAGGCTGCCGCCGGAGCCGGGGTTGGGTGTGCCAGGTCATCAATCCTCCCGTGACACTGCCCGGGCTCGGGCACAACTGAGCATTACCTTGATTAAAAGAGATGGGTGAATGCAGCGCTTGGTCCCAGCAGCCTCCCGCGAGAGCCAGGCAGGACTGTCCCCCGTCATCAGCTCCCCAAACCACAGGTGACAGCAGGAGCCGGGTGGGTCCTCAGCCACTCACCGCCTGACACTCCCAGGGATCGTCCCGCCTTGCCAGGCAGCCAGAGGTTGTTTCACTCATTAATCCAGCATCTGCTCCTCTGAGGATGCTCCTGCCCTTTCAAAGCCTCTCCTGCTTTGTCACCTGCCTTTTCAGGCACTGCAGACAAAAAAAAGACCCGGTTCTTTGTGCGATGCCACCAACCAGGTCCACCAGCATCCCTGGGTACAGCCCTGGAGTGGATCTAATGATGCCACAGGTCACTCCTCTTCTTCTACCCTCAGGTCATTGTCACAGTTTCCAGCCTTGTTTCACCACTTTTGTATTTCAAAGAGATTTTTGGAGAAGTTTCTTTCATGGCAATATTGTCATAGAGTCCCAGAATGGTTTGTGTTGAAGGGACCTTAAAACTCGTCTCGTTCCAACCCCTGCCATGAGCAGGGACACCTTCCATCAGACCAGGTTGCTCCAAGCCCCATCCAACCTGGCCTTGAACAATTCCAGGGGTATAAATGTGATGCACAGGGATATCCTGATGCAAGGTCACCTTTCTCCCAGACTGGCCCCATTTGTGCTGGTCCCTCTCCTTCACATCTCTGGAAGCTGCAGCCGACTCCCCCAGGGACCCTTCCCAGGTCCCTTCTCCTGCTTGTGTTGTTCTTGCACCTGCTTCAGTTTGCTGAACACTAAATATTTTATTTATTACCTCTCTGGAAAGTTACTGGGGAGATTTCCCAGAATAGGAAATAATCAGAGCTGTGAGCTGCTCCTGGGGGTGCACCAAGCCTGGGGATGGTTCCAACCAGCTCTTTGTGTGCTTTGAATGTGCTTTTTTATATCATCATCCCTTTTGATTTGGGCCTTTGACCAAGCCATGACTTGTGCTGCTTCAGTGCCACCACCAAGATTTTCTCAGCCATAGGGATGCTGGTGATCCCTGGGGCTGCTTGTCCACCCTCCATCCACCTTTACTCTTTTGGGAATGTGGTGCTCATCCCCCCAGCATGGTGTGGGGTGGCAGGACCCTCAGGACGGCTGAGGACATCCAGCAGCAAGGATGGTTGCAGGGAGGAGAAGCAAGGCTCGTGTCCCTGAGCATGGTGGCCCCACAGGCTCCCCAGGCTGCCCCAGTTCCCCGCTCCAGGTGTCAGGATGATAAAGCCGAGCCCAGCTCGCCGGAGCAGGCGCAGCACCCGGCAGCTCCCATAATTAATGGCACCGCCAGCACTTCCCTGCCGGGCCATGAATAAAACATCGCTGCTGAGGACCCAAACTTTGAAAAATCTCTCCTCTTTTTTCCTGTTAATTACATTTGTCGGGACACTGTGCTTTTATTATTGTCTCCTCCTGCTTAATCGGGGGGGTGGAAGTTAGTTTGGGGCTGTTTCCTTCAGACTGGCACCCTGTTTCCTAGAGGGATGGCATAACTGTCAGGGAGATTTCCCACCCCCCAAATCCCCTTCCCTCCCTTTTGAAAAGCATCCACTTCTGCATCTTCAAACCTGCTGGATCTCTAGATTTCCTACAGCCATTGGATTTTTTGGCATTTCTGGGTCTTTCAGAATCCAAGAGCCTCTCCTGGAAACCAGCCTCTCCAGACCTTTTCCATCTTGCAAATGCTTTTGCTGCATATCCAGGCTATGTTTTCCTCATGAAGATGGGACTGTACCTTGTCCCTGACGCCCCTAGTCCAGAGGAACAAGACAGAGGGACATGTAAGCCAAGGGAGCCCAGCCACTTCAGATTATTCCTGGCACGAGTTTCAGCACATCTCCCTGTCTCTGTTTCCCTGTTTCTCTGTAGAATCCTCTAAAGGTGGTGGAGGTTTTTCCTTACCTGTCTTTGCAAGCAGATGCTCACGGGGCTGGGAACAGCTCAAAGGGAGAGAGGAGGCTGCTCGCAGCTCCAGGTCTCAAACAAGACCCTGAACATTTTCCTCTGCCTGGCCACCCTGCCACAGCTTAGATATGCGTTTCCTCCATCCCAACAAACAACCCATCATATTCATCCCTGTCATGCCTGCAGCATGCAAAGATTTGCACTCCTGAGTGATTTGGGAGTCTGAGCCCATGGTTGTGCCACAAGCCAATCCCACCCCACAGCTCCTGCAGGGAGAGCAGCTCCCATCACCACTTGGCTTGAGGAATGGGAGCGATGTCTGAGCAGGAGAGAGATGTTCCCTGTCCAAGTCTGAGCACCTCTCTCTGTGGAGAAAGGTGAAATTCCACCCCAGCTTTGCTGGCTCTGATCCAGGAGCTGCATTAGTAGGGCTTTGCCAGGTCAGAATCAGACTCAAAGCCAGGTCCTGCCGTTGCAGAAGTGTCTCAGCCACCCAAAGTGCTGCCACTGGCAAGAGAGGATGATTCCCTGCCCTGGCAGCCCGGGCAGAGGCACCAGGAGCAGAGCTCAGGGCTGTGCCGTGCTGGGACACTGCAGTACAGGTCCCTTGCAGGTGACAACAGCCAGGACTTGCATTTCCATGATTCCCAGTTGGTTTTGAGCTGTGGTTCTGCAGGTCCTGTGGGGCTGGGTACCACAGCTCTGCCCACACCATCTCTGGATGAGGGGGTCCCTCAGCAGAGGCCGGAGCTCTGGGACACAGCAATTTCCTTCCTGAGCAACAAGCTCTTTGCTGCTTGCCGGATCCCCTGCCAGCCAATTTTCTCTCCCTGGGCTCCTTCCAGCTCGGCAGCCCAGCCCCAGCCCAGCCCAGGGATGGAGCCAGCAACCAGCACATTCAACCTGCTTGGGATGGATGCAGCACTGGCTCAGCCCAGCTCCCTCATCCTGCAAGGTGCCTTCTTCCCTTGCATGTCCCAGGGGGCCTCCTCTGCCTGTCCTGCCATGCTTCTGTCTTCCTGAAGGTCCTAGAAATGTTCTGCTCCAGGTGAGATCCATGCTGTACCTCTCACCAGCTGGAGTGGAAGTGCTTGAAGTGCTCTCAAAGGGAAGAACTGATACCTTTAGCACTGGGAAACAGAGTTGCATCCATTCCTACCTGCGAAGGATTCTTCCTAGGATTTTTAAGAGGAGTCATGGAGAAGAAAGGGATCTTCTCATAGCTTGTCACCACAGTGAAAGCCTAAAGCAAATAAAGGAAATCAATTCTGCCAAGGTGGAGAGGAACTAAGGACAGAAAAATGACAGTAATCTCAACAGGAGCGCTACAAATCTCCTGGTGCTCTTCAGCAGAGCAGAGATTAGCAGGAGGATTTGCAGCCATGCTGGAGGCTGGGACTTGGATCTCCTGCTGAGGTTTTGCACAAGCTTGGGTGAACAGCTTCATCTCATCCCATCCTGTTTCCCTGTCTGGGAAGCAGGGATAGTCTTGATTCCCCAGTAAAATCTCCATTTAGTGGTGGTTGTGAGGCCCTTTGAGATCTCCCAAAGCAGGGAGAAGCCATAGCGAAGCAGAGCACAGTATGCCAGGGTGGTGGGGAAGGATGGATGTGATCTGTGCTGCTTCCTGCATCAAACTCTTCCCTCAGATCCTTTCATCAGCCTCAGTTAATTGCTCATTTGATGTCTCTGGGATCTGCAGGAGATCCTGGCTCCCCCAGCCCCATGGCCACCAGAACATGAGGCTCCCAGCCCACTGAGACATCAATCCCCACCAAAACCAGCCCCATGCCACACACCAAAGCCAACAGATTCCCT
Source organism: Corvus kubaryi (assembly GCF_017639235.1). NCBI lineage: Eukaryota > Metazoa > Chordata > Aves > Passeriformes > Corvidae > Corvus > Corvus kubaryi. The sequence goes on from NW_024581129.1 coordinate 6,276,916, forward strand.
GTTGAACCAGGGATTTTTATAAAGGAAGTGAGATCAGGACCTCTAAATAAAGGCAAAACACACACAAGGCACATGAGATGAGCCTTTGTGAAACTGGACTCTGTGATGGCCGAGGCCTCACTTCCAGTGATGTTGAGGTGAATCCTTCTCTGCCCGGGCCACCTCCCTTCACCTCCACAGAGATGGAAATCAGCCTTCCCCATCCTGGAGCCATGGCAAGGACTGGGCTTTGCTGGGCACTAGTACCAGGAGGCAGCAAGCTTTCCCAAGCCCTCCTAACACAAATAATAAAGAGGGATTTGAACCGGCCAAAAAGATGGACCCGAAGCAATCCCAGCGGGAGCATATTTTTATAAGCCAAGGCTATAGGAGAAAGGGCAGGAAACCTGACCCATCACAAATCACTCTCCTGTCACTTGCTGTAATCTAGAAATGCTCTATTAAAAACAAGAGCAGCCCCAGCTGCCGGCAGCAAAACAGAATCGAGGCCAGGGAGGAGGGCAGCTCGTGTTGGGATCTGGCTGCCAGGTAGGTGGAAGTCTCTGAGGCTGGGAAATGCTGCTCCACTCTGCTGGGGTTTATAAATAAATGGAGCTGCCCAGCTCTGTGGTATCTGTCACCTGCAGCCAGCAGATGTAGGTAGGGGAGACATCTCCCTCCCTAATGGCTGTGTGGGCTCGGTCACAAAAGGGCTCAGGACACAGATCCGTGTTTCCAGCCTGTTGCCAAAAATGCACAGGGCCTTGAGCTCTCAATGAATCAGAGCCGGTGCTAATGGGGTTGGGAAGTTGCCTCCTCTTCCCTCAGCTGTGGCCAAGGTGCCGTGAGCCCCTGTGGCCACCACTGCAGCAAAAAACATCAGCTAACAGTGATTCACCTGAAAAATGAGGTTCTGGGGCAACAGGAGCACTTTGCCAATTCAGCACAAACTGAGGAAATAATTACCAGGGGAGCAAAAATAATTCAAGGGTGTTGAAGCACTTGAGGGCTTCCAGTTTCTTGGGAGATGCAGATTCCCATTTACTTTAAGGTTTTCTGGATGAGATCTTTGGCAGTGTTTTAACATTTTCCATGTTCAAACCCGGCTGCTCTGATCACAGGGCACGAGGCAGCTCAAGAGGAGGCAAGAAGCACCCAAGAGAGGAGTGGGAGCCTCCTCCCTCCCTCCTTCCCCAGCTCCATCAGGGTTTCACAACCACAAAACCTATCTTCTCACATCTTTCTCTCGACAGAACCAAATGTCCTGGACCACCTGCAGCTCCAAGCACTGGTCTAAAAATCTGGTGATCCCAGGAATCTCCTGTACACAGGAAAAGCCTGGAGCAGGGTGTGGCGAGGTGCCCCCACCCCAGCCCCCTGCTGCAGCCTCCTCTGTGGCCGGTGCACACCAGCTTGCTCAAACAAAGCCCATCTGTGCAGATTAATTACCAGACGATGTTTGCTCTGTTGCAGAAGCTGATTGGGTGATGAAAGTTTAAACAGGATGGAGAAGGGAGGAACGGAGCACGGTGTCCTAGAGATGGAACACAGCCTTGTGGGTCCTGCCCAGAGTCAGATCCTCACAGCAGCACCCCTTGAACCCTGGACACAGTGAGAACCTCATTGGCACAGACACAGAGGGTGGGATCCCCAGAGAGCCACCGGTCCCAGGACAACCTGCCCTGCAGGTTACAGGAGACACAAAATGACCTGAGAACAAAATCCCTGTCAGCGTCCAAAAGTCCAGGGAGTCCTGTCAGGGATAGCCCAGCGTGCTGCAAACAGCCCCCAGGAACAGGCATGGAAAAGCCTGTGGTGAGATGGGGAAGGACGGAGCAAGGAAATCCCTTTGCAGAAACAGTTCCTCCAAAACCAAACACCTGCTCTGGCCTTGCTGCCCAGCCAGGAAGAAAAGCCCTGCTTGGGGCTGGAGCACATTGCTGCACCCCGAGATAGACCAGGAAACCACCCCGAGTCCCTTCAAGCACCAAGATAACCCCCAGGCCACCACACCCACTCTTCCCTTTGCTGCTGGGGGCAGATGAGCCCTGGAGAAAACCACCCAGATTTCCTCCTAACCCTTCCAGGTCTCATGGGAGATGGCTGGTTCATCCCCTGAGCCCCTAGAACACTTCCAGCAGACATGGACTGCTGTAGATCATTGCTTTGAATGTCCAAATGACCCTTCCTGGCAATCAAGGAGCCTTCTGGACCTTGGTGGGAGGTGAAGCAAAGCTGGGGCAGCTGCACGTGCTCACCCATCCCATTCCCACAGACTCACGCTCAGTCAGCTCCTGAGATGGCTCCTGGAGCTCTCCTCTTGCTCCTACCTCCCAAGCACTGGTGGAGGAAGATCTCACCTCTTTGGAACCAGCCCTCACCACCCTCTTCTGCTGCCGGAGCCCAGAGGAGACCACCGCATCTCCACTCTTCCCATGGGTGAGGCTGAGGAGCCGGGGAACATTGGCAGCTCAGAGAGGACGTTTCCCCACGGATGGATCCAGAGCAGGAAAAGGACTGGGGAAGGAGGAGAACCTGCCTTCAAGCCAGCAACGCTTGCTCAACCACTGGTTAGTGGCTCCACAGGAAACACCTTGCCGTGTTCACCTGGAAAGACATGTTCCTAGTGAGGCAAGGCCCTCAGCGGGCAGGGAGTGGATGGGAGGCTGCAGGAGATCCGCCCCTTGGCACATGCAACCTCCTCTTGGCCACAGCTGGTGAGGAGAGGAGGCTGCCAGCAAGTCCTTTGTGCAGAATTGGGTCTGCTGTGGCCATTCCTGAATGTAAAAGGGCTTTCCCATCCAGGACTAATCCAACCTTGCTCCGACATAGTTCTGGTATCTGATGTTATAATACACCTTCATGCTCCTCAGTTTTATTTTAGACAAGCTGTGAGGTCACACATGAGGCTTTTGGAGAAGTGCTTCTCCCTACCCGTTCCTGAGCTGCTCCAGGACCAGGACCTACGGGTTCACAGTGTGCTACAAGTCCAAGCTATGGCTGGTTAAAACCAACAACGAGGCTGAAAAAGGGGTTAACTCTGAAGATGTGTCCAAGGCCAGGTTGGACAGGGCTTGGAGCAACCTGGTCTAGTGGAAGGTGTCCCTGTCCCTGGCAGGGGGTGGGGGTGAGATGATCTTTGGGATCCCTCCCAACCCAAACCATTCTGTGGTTAATTCAGTTGCTCTAGAGTTTGTTTGACCTTTAGGGTGTGGACAAATCCTGGGGGTGTCAGGGGGCTGAGGTAAGTGGGGGGAAGGACCCCAGGCTTCACCGTAAGCCCATCTGGACACCTCAGCACTAGAGAACCTCCCAACAGAGCTGGCTGAAGGTGTCACAAGGGGCTGGGGATAGCAGAAACCTGGAGCAGGAGGTTGGGACAACATCATATCCAAACTGGTCTCACCTACCTTGTGGAGAACAACCCAAACCTGCCTGTTGCAGTCATGGCAGAGCTGCTGGATGACAAGGAGCAGCCAGCCAGGCTGTCCCAGCATGGCCACCTCCATGGCCATCTTCTTGCTGCCAGCTCTCATGGACAGGTACTGGATGTGGCTGCCCCACTCCAGGACACGATGCCCATGGCTCCATAGCTCTGCCATGGACCTTCCTGGGAGCACAGGGCATGGCGGAATGCTCCATTCTCTGGCAGGAGAAGGTTACTCAGAGTAAAAGCATGTGCTCTTGTGTCATATAAACAAACACTGTGTCCTCCTCCCACCACAGTCCCTGCAGAGCCGGGCAGGATCTCCAGTGCTCACCACAGCCACACCACCCTTTCCCATCACACCCCTCTGAGGTGGCTCCACCCTCAGAGCACAGGCATGGGCTGGAGGAGAGGAGACCTGCATGGACATGCCAGGAGCCATCACATCTCCAAGGGACAGCTCTCTCAGCTGGCGCCAGCATCCTTTCCCCTCCTCTGCCATGATGATGACAGATGCTCAGAGCAAAGCAGCACAGCTCCACTGTCATCAGGGACACAAAGTCCCTGCCCATGATGAGGGGGTGGGGACTAGATGATCTTTAAGTTCCTTCTAACCCAAACCATTCCATGATTCTCTGACTCAAAGCCATTTTCCAAAGGCTGGTCTCACTCTCCCAGGTGTTGGGTATTTTCCATGCTCAGACTCCTCTTCAGATCCTGCTTCAAATGCTTCTGGGTGGCTGAACAAAGCCTACATCATCTGCCTTCCCACACCTCCATGAGGCCACATGCCTGCTGTGGTGCAGAGCCGTGGCTGTTCCAGGCTCAGGAAGGTTGGGACATTAAGTGGGAAAACACTGATTTTTCAAGGGGCTGCAACAACACAGGTGAAGCAAAGCCCAAGTTGGGACAGCTGCAGCTCAAACCAAGCCAGGAAGCATTTCTTGCCAGCCACACCTGAGGGAAGAGGAGGAGGAGAACCAGGTGAAGCTCTGGATGAAGCATTGTCTGCCACGTGGCTTTGCAGGATGTCACCAGTTTTCACAGCCCTGAAATGGAGATCTCTCGTCTGTAAACACATGAGGGTGTCTGGTGAAATCAAAGGGCTGTGGGCTCAGAGCGAAACACTCCCATAGCCATGAGTCAATCCGTAGTGTTGCTGTGGACAGGAAGCTGGTGAGTCACGGATCACAGCTGGGCTGGAGGTGACCACCCAGAACATCCCTGTTATTTATAGCCATGACATTGATACGGACAGAGAGACCCCAGCAGCTGCCCCCAGGCAGGGACAACACGGTGCATTCTCAGCATGTCATCTCCTGGGCACCCTTCTGCCCTCATCTCCTGGGTCCCCAGCCTGGACCTCCAACCCAGAGTTGGGTTCCTGGTGTGCTGGATGTGCCCTCTTCACCCAGCTAACACTCTCCATCCAACAGCCAGTTGCTAAAGCCATCGTTGCCAGCTGCCTAATACAGATCTTCCCAAGTATCTCTCTCCATGGGTACCACTGTTGGAAAGAAACATATGGAAGAACAAACGCAGAGTTTGCAGAGGGACTTCTTACATAATTATCTGTAAATCAAGTGGCACTAAGGAGATGCAGGAGCTCTTGGATGAAGTCTTCAATCTTGAAGGTTTGACTTCCCTGGTTTTGCCAGCCAGACCCCAACCTGGATGGCTCAGGACTTTCCTCCTGTCTCCACATCCAGCCTTCATCCTCAGACTCATCCTCCATCCCCCTCTGCACCCTCGCTTTGAGGCATTTGGTCTGTGCCTCACCAACGGGGACAGAGCAGCTGTGAGCACAGCATGCGGAGCTGGGGGCCAGCAGCAGAGCTTGCCAAGAGATCCGAGGAAGGACTGGTTGTGAGGAGCTGCCCTTTGCTTCGTGCCTCCCTTCCGACTGCGTGGTGCACTCAGCCAAATATCATTAAAGGTTTATCCACACGCTGATCAACTTATTTGCCTTCAAAGCTGGAGCGAGATCGGTCTCCGCGGGGAGAGGTGGCGGATGTTGCACCATCTTCCAAACCAACAGAGGATGCACAGGCACTCCGAGCTCACTCGGCTGTGAAGATTGGCCAGGACATTCTGGAAAGAAGTGGTGATGCCTTCAAAGTGGAGAATGGGTTGATAAGAGGGGAGTGGGGAAGAGACATTTTAGCTCCTACTGGGTAATTATCACCCGTGAAAAGCTGAGGAGTAAGCTGGTGGGAGGGAAATTACAACCTATCATAAAACTAATCTCTCCCAAATCCAGTCTCTTCAGTGTTCAGGAGTGTTTGGTCTGGTTCCAAGGCTTGGCTTCTGGAGGAGTTTGGAGAGGTCCCTCGACAGAGCTCCAACCCTCTGCAAAGCAGACACCACATCCCTTTTGTTCGGAGAAGCACAAAAACGGGGGACACGTCAGGTGAGGGGCTGAAGGAAAACAAACGGCTTCATTCAGGAGAACCAGTCCTGGTGAGATGAGAAGGGACTTAATTACAGTAAGTCCCTTTACAGAAAAACTGCCAGGTGCTAAAAGATTTTTTAATTTAGCAGAGAAAGGCAGATCAACGCCAAGCATCTGGAAGCTGAAGACAGAGAAAATCCAATTAAAAATCAGGCAGTGCTGCGAGTAGAACAAGCTATGAAGTGATGGATTATTCATTCCACGATGTCTTCAATTCAAGAGAGGGGTTGAATAATCGATCCTTCCAGCACTACGTCTGCTGATGATGAACGCTCCAGCCCGACTTTTGGGAGCGTGCACATTCCACTGCGAGCGCCAGGCCCCGACTTTGGCAAATTGCAAAGTTCCCATGGATGATGGAGGACAATCCACCAGCCCTACTAGGTAAGTCATTTTATGCTTGGAGGCATTAATAACCCAGAACTAGCAGCCAACTCCATGGAAACCAACTGGTAGTCAGTGACAAGTTCTCCTGTTGCTATAGGAACAGGGCCCAAACAAATAAAAATTACCTATAATTTCTCCTCCCCAAAGTTCTCCCACATTACATTTCCATAGCAACTAATTAGCTCATTATTGATCCAAACCAAACCAAACCAGTGGAGGTGTGAACCAAGCCAGTGGACCAGTGGAAGTGCCCAGCTGCCATGCCCAGCTCTGTCCTCTCTTGTGGCGAGCTGAGGCAAGCCTTTAAGATGGCTTATGCTGGGTTTGAGATGAAAGGCTTGAACACGAGGAGTTGGAGATCTCAGGGCTGGATTCCTTCATGCCTTCCCCAGGATACCCCTGATAAAAATATCATTTGCTCTCTTCTATTTCTAGCTGTCACCTTACACCTCAGTATCTTTTCCTTGTCGTTCCTTTCCAGACTCCCCCCATCTCCTCCAGGCTGAGAGTTGCTCTGTTGGACACCTGCTTGTCTTGGCAATGTTCTCTCATCCTTCTGGCCAGGATATTTGAGTCTCTTGGCTTGTTGCTATCTCCTGCACCATCAGCACACTGCAGGGTCCTTGCAGGAGTCTCTCTTTCCTCATGTACACTCACAGCTACAGCCCTCCATCCTCATCTGGCAATTCACTGTTATAGGTCTCTTCTGTCTCCATCCCTGGAAGTGTTCAAGGCAAGGCTGGATGGGACTTGGAGCAACGTGGTCTAGTGGAAGGTATCCCGGGGTTGGAACTGAGTGATCTTGAAGGTCCCTTCCAACCCAAACCATTCTGGGATTCTCTGATCAGTGCATCCAAGATTGGGTGCATTAAACCCCAGGGCTGTACCATGCAAACAGCAATGAGGTAAATTAGCCACAGCTACCTGCTAGATGGGAAAAGCTGCTGTAACATCTAAACCAAGGGAAACAGAGCTGTGCAAGGTCAAGGAACGTTCAGGAAGAGCAGGTCCACCAAGCTTCTGTCCTGGGAATCTGCAAACTCAGTGTAAGGCTCCTGGTCTCATGCAATGGCAACACCACATCACAGCACTACAGGGATCAGGGTTGCATTGTGGACCCCCATCTTCTCACCCCACACGCCCTGGGGTCAGCAGCACTGGCACTGGAATGGAGGACACGTGTCCCTCCAACATCTCAGAGGAGTAGTTGAGGTCAGGGTGGAGGATATTGTTTTCATCCCAACCTAGGGGGGAAATTCCTGGTGTCTCAGGATCTCTGAAGCCTTCCCTGCCAAGGACTAAGGGATGGAGGAGAGGCTGCTGCTTGCTCTTCCCCTCCTGCTTCGTTTCCCCCAAAACCACGCACACAACGCCCCATGAAACACTTGCTGATAGAAAGCCATCTGGAGCAGAGGGCAGCACGGCTCTATGAGGAATATTCCCCCATCCCAGGGGCTGCACTTCCAACTGAATTAATGTAAATCATACATGAATTCCTGTAATTAATTGCTGCCATCCGCCGCCACACACGTGTGCAAGCGACAGCAGATGTGCAGAGAGCTGAGCCCACATCCCTGCACAGACTCCAGGCAGGTCGGAATGAGGCCAAGCCAGGTACCAGGAATGATGGGGGATGCTGGATGTGCTCCCACCTGCAGCAAGGTGGAGCTGCCTCAGGGCTTTGCCAAGCAAATTGCCTTTTTTTAACCAAAACCAACACAGCCTGCTGGGTTCAGCCTTCACTGAGACATGCAGTTAATTCACCTGTCCTCATAACATGACCTGAGCCCAGAGTGGACGGAGCCTGGCTGCTGTGTCACTTCTCTGGTGTCTCATAACGACCAAGTGGCATCACACAAGCCCCCATCTCTCCTCCCTCCTCCACCACCCCATTTCCATGTCGCCCATGGGAATCTGATTATCAGCAAGATCTCTGCCACCGTCAGATGTGATCAAAACCAAAATTCAATTAAATTTGATTGGATTGAAAGCAGAGGCTTTCAAGGAGACAGGCACGTACACCCAGGGCGGGATGGCACTCCCCAGGAAAGCAGGCTGGGATCTGTAGGATCTGCAGGATGGTCACCCCAGGATGCAGCTCTGACCCTGGGATGAACTCCATCCCGTGGGGCAGGAGCCTTTGCCAAGTCACTCATCCTCCTTCTGAAGGATCCTGGATAGAGTAAGGTGAGCCCAGCCTCCTGAAGACGCTTTTAATTCTTTCTCATCTTCTGAAATCAAATAAAATTCCAAATGAGAAACTTTGTCATCTGAGCAACAGAAGAGGAAAAAAAAAAAAAAAACAACCAAACATGCCTGGAGATGAAAGGGAATTGTAGATGGATATTTCATCTCTTCCTCTTGTAAGGAACATGAACATAAAAAAAGGGAGAAACAAACAAAAAATCCCAGACATGGTTAATGAGCTTTGCATTTAAATGTGCCACCAATGTCACTGCACAGACGGTTCTTCCAAGGTCCCACATTCCTGCTCACCCCAGACAATGGGTGCAGGACAGCCTCGGAGCAAATACTGGGTGAGATTAAATTCCACTGGTGTTTAGTAAATAAAACATGCATTTTGAGAAGTCAGGAAAAAGTTTGTTAAATATTTTAGTACATCTGGTCTCCCCACCCGTACACGGCCTTACAAAATGTTTTGCATATTTATTTTAGCGTGCACTAGATTTATTTAAAAATAGCATCACCAGCACTGGAAACAGCCCACTTGCTTTTCATCTAGATCTTTGCATTGAATCAATGAATCCAAAATTAAACAAGGTTGGGCGAACTAAATCTATACAAGCACCTATTTGCTGATCAATACAGGAATGGATGCCTGGGATCTCTTTGCTGTGTGAAATATGAGGACTTATGAGAGAGAAATTGCTTTTGTTATTATATTGTTTAAAAAAATTCAGATTTAATCTCCCCACATAAAAAAATTATTTATCAGAGAGCTGCTTGGTCCTAAATAATTCATGCTGGTTGTATAGTACCCAGAAGACAGAAGACTCCTGTCTTCCATTCCTAATGAGAGGAAAAAACACCTCAAATACTTTTCTTGGATTCACTTTCATCACTGCAGGGAGATAAAACTCTACTTGGCTTCCAGAGGATGTCCTTCCCCAGGGGAGCAAAGCCCCCCAAATCACAGAGAAACCCACAACGTGCTGTTTATGGAAGGAGAAGAGATTCAGACACGTCTGGAAGCCAAATTTTAGTTACCAGTAAGAGACACCTGGATCTGGTGTTCAAGGTATGACTTTGGTGACCAAGGAGCCAGAACAAAGAAGGGTCCACTGAAGAAGCCATCTCAATATAAACAATACAAATTTTTATATTATATATATATATAGGCCATAATATAAATTCAGCCTCTCCAAAAAGGGTAGGAGTGAAGCCACCCTGGGGGCACCATGCACTGAGCCCCCAGCAAAGCAGAGTTGGAAGAACAAAGTCAACCCAGGCCACCCCAGCTGAAGTACCTGGGAGACGCAAGCCATAAAGGTCAGTGGAAGTCTCCCCTGGCCAAAAACAAGAACAGAATTGGGGCTGAAGTGTGTGGATTTGGGGAAAAAAAAAAAAAAAAAAGATTGGCCTTTTAGCCCATCTTGGGCACAAAATTTGGGGGTGGCTTTGGGAAGTGCCTTGCATGGCTGTTTGTGCAGCCAAATCCTTTTCTCCTAAGCCTGCTGCAGGAATTGACCCACTGAAGGCTGTACCTGCTCTGCTCTGAATAAATCTGCATATCAGCCTCTTCCATGAATGAAAAATGCATGCACCAGTAAATCCGAGATGAAATAATACATCTGTTGTCAGCAGCCTTTTCCCTTTCTTTTCGCTTTTCCACAAGTTTCATTAAGAAGAGACACACCAGCTGTGATAAAGTTGACACCACCAGCTCACTAATTGTTCCTGATGCTTCCCTGTTGCTTTGATGATGGATCTCTGCAGAAACGCCTGCCCCAGGCAGGAAGGGAGGGGTAAATTCACCTCTCTGGGCTAATTCTGGGAGAAAACATAAGGGTGCTGCAGAGGCCATGGCAGGGAATGTCCCCAAGCAGTGGCGAGAATGGGGACATGGGGGTGGCAGGGGTGTCCCAGGAGCCCTGTGAGGTGCCAGCGATGGATTCCAGTCATGCAGGGCTCCCAGGGCTTCCTCTGAAGGAGAGAAGGAATGAGAAATAGCTGACCCTAGCCAGACACATCATGGATCCCAGAGGCAAAACTCAAGGAACAGTCCCAGCCCCAGCTTCACCTTCATCCACCTGCGTCACCCAGCCCTTCTGCAGATCAGGAGCTGGGCAAACCCAAACTGGGTTTGGTCTCGTTGCACTCAGGCCATTTGCATCCCCACTGGAAGGGCTCCATGATAGGAAGGATGCAGAGGGACCCAGGGCTCGGTCCCCACTCACAGCTCAGATGATTTCAGCCATCCCACGGGCAAGGCAAGGCTGGTCCCAGCAGCCAGCTCCCCTCGGCATCACCTCGGGATGCCAGGTGGGACAGTGACAATGCCAGTGCCCCCTGTCTCCACACTGTCCCTGTGCTGTCCCTGCGTGGCCCACAATCAGGTTGGCAGCTTGCAGCACACCCAAGCTCGCTGCAAAGAGGCAACAGCTGCTTCCCACTGGCCCAGATCGACGATATTAATTAAGGAGAAGATTTGGGGGAATAAAGGGGAAGATCTCTCTCAAAGATGTAATTAAAGAAACTCAGGGTGGGGCAGGATGATGAGAAAGGACACGTCCTGCAGCTGCTGGGGCTCAGGGAGGGCAGTGAAAGGGGAGTGGAGACCCCCATCAAGGCCCTGTGGGGCTGCCACTGCTTCCCCCCTTGGAGGGGAAGGATCCCCCAAATGCAGGTCACAGAAGTTGCTCTGCACCCCCAAAAGCAGCCTTTCGTTCTCGGCTGGGGTCCCTCACAGAGCAAACAGCCACTCCAGCCTACAGCAAACCCAAATTCCTGTGGATTCCACTCTGAGTTATGGCAAAGGTGAGGGCGAGGCAGGAGGGTCCTCACAGCTGAAGGTCCTGACCCCAGCTCGCCCCCTCTGAGCCAAAAGGGGCCAGGTCAGAGCCCGAGAAGCCTTTGGAAGGTGGGGTGCAGTCACCAGGATCCCCAGAGCACTTTTGGGCTGTTAGGAGAGGTTCCTGAAAAGAGGCACGGCATAAGTTTCAAAAAACCCCAAAACCCCACAGTCCTATGAGAACCACTGGGGTGAGAAGACAAGCTGGAGGCACCGCTGCCTGAGAAGTCCCACTGCCACCCCTACACCTCACACCAGTACAGCCCTGGGAGCCGTCAGCGCCTCTGCATCCTCCTGCCTTACCCCAGCGCCCAAAATTCCACCCAGCAACGCCGCCGATCGCTCCCGCCCGGGTTTGTCGGGTCTGTGCCTGTGCCCGGAGCCGTGCAGAGCCAGCCCGTATCGATTCACGGCAGCTGCTCTGTATTTACACACCATTACGAGCCTGCGAGGGCGGGGGGCACGGAGCATCCCTGCGGCTCCCGTTCCCGGGGATGGGGGCCCAGGAGCCAAACACCTCCTGCCACAGCCAGGGCTCCCCGGCAGCGTTTCCAATCCACAGGCGCATCCTGGGGGACCCTCAGGATCGTTCATCAGCTCCTCACTGGCGGCACTGAACGGGACCTGTTGCAGGCGGTGATATTCTGCAGAGCCCGTGCAGAGGGTCGGGGTGACCTGGGAAACGCTAATTAATTGCCTCACTGGAGGGAGCAGTGGTGCTCGGAGCAGTCACACACCATTTGTGGCAGCTTCGAACCCAAGCCAGAGCTTTTGTCTGAAACCTTGGTGTTTATTTATGAAATCTCAGCTTCAGTAAGAAAGGAGTGTATCACCCGAGGAGAGACGAGCGGAATGACACTGAGGAAAACACAGCTGATATCAAGGTAGCGGCTTTGGCTCATCAAGGTTTCTGTCTCCTCCTCCACCCCGAGCTGCTCCAAGATGTAAATCAAGTTCAAAAGCCACCCTGGCACTCCAGGCTCCTCTCAGCCCCCTGCCCACGTGCCTGCAGCCCCCGCCGCCGCTCCCGGCGTCTGGAAATAAACAGCCTGTTCCAGCTCCGCCTGGTATTTCCAGAAAGGTTAACGCAGCGTGTGAGGGGCCAGAGCCGCCGCTCGCGGGGCTGGAAAGGCTCCCGGCAAACCCGCCGGGGGACCGGGGCTCCCCGCGTGGCAGGTGACCTCCCCGGTCACCCCCGAAGCGCTGGCGTCAAGCTTTGGTATTTTCAGCCTTTGCGCTGCTAAGGCTTCCTTCTCCCACCCCCACGTTCCCCCACCAGCATTCCCGGCTCTGAAAAATCAATAGGAACTTCAAGCTGAGAGGGAAGCCTGGAGGTTAACATTTGCTGGGCAAGCCAGGAGTTTTCCCTGTGCTCTGGGGCTCCAGCAGAAATCACCCGTTTTCCAGCACCTCACTGATGGGGAGTTGCTGTTTGTCCTGTGCAATTCCCAGGGGATGGAGCAGCAAAGAAGCTGTGCATGGACCGGTGGCACAACTCACTTCATAAATACCCTGGGGCCGGATGTGCAAACCAGGCTGCTGGGACAGACAGAAAATGCTTGGAGATGCTTTGTCCAAGCCAGCGGTAAAAACAGAGCAAAACATAGAAACTCCAACTCAGGGCTGACCAATTATCAGGGGAAAAAGGCAGGGCACTAAAAGGCCTGGATACTGGTGGTTAAACCAGAGTTTGAGCTCTCCTTACCTCAAAAAAAGCTTTACTTAGCCTTGTGTTTGGAGAGGAGAGCTAGGAGACGTTCCCAGCTGCTCCTCATGGGCAGCAAAGACCTTTTCCACCTAATGCACCTCACTTAAACCCTTCCCTCCCAGCTGGGCTGCACTGGTCCCTCTGGGTGCCAGCTGAAAAAATTTTAGAGCCTCTGGCTGGGCCAGGAAAGGCTGATCCATATTCCTGAGGCCTCGTTGCTATTCTGCAGCTTCAGCTCATTAGTGCTTAGGTGCTACAAGAGCTTTGGAAGTTTCTGGGTGAGGCAGCTATTAGGGGAGGATAGAACAGGTCTCGTACAAACCCCTGGCCTGGGTGAACTCGCTAATTTACACTATCGAGCTACAAGGTGCCCACAGGCCACCTGAACCAAAAAAAAACACCCCTGTCCTAGATACAGGCTCAGCCACCATCTGAAAAAAAAAAAAGAAAAAAGAAAGAAAAATTAAACAAAATAAATAACCCTCAGCCCCAGAAAACTGGCTGCATCATCACACCCCCTGCTAATTCATTAGCCAGCCCTCCTCCGCACACGGCTCTTAGGAACAGCGTGAGCTCCAGCTCAGGAGCTCCTGGAGAGAACCACCGTAGAATAGAAGCACAGAGCAGTTTGGGTTGGAAGGGACGTCAAAGCTCATCCAGTTCCACCCGCTGCCATGGGCAGGGACACCTTCCACTATCCCAGGTTGCTCCAAGCCCAGTTCAGCCTGGCCTTGGACACTTCCAGGGATGGGGCAGCCACAGCTTCTCTGGGCAACCTGTGCCAGGGCCTCCCCAGACTGACAGCCCAGAATTTCTTACGTGTACTGAACCTACATTTCCCCCCCTCAGTTCAAGCCCATTGCTCCTTGTCCTACCACTACAGTTCCTGATGAACCAGCCCAGCAAAGGACCAGTATGACCAGTACAAACACCTGCACTGTAATGGGAGAGCGCATTGGGGCCTGCCCTTTTAGAGGGACTGCTATCAACACGTGTTCTCAGCACAGGGCAGGGAAAGCTGCTGGCCCTTCATCTGAGGAGGACTGAGCTGCTGCAGCCCTGATGGTCCCCATGTCCCCTCCCTGTGTTGGATGTGCTGAGCTTTCCCTTCTCTGCAGCGGGAGCTGTGTCCTTCTCACCCAGGTTTGGGCACTGCCTGTTCGCACCTCGTGACAGTCCCATGGGGAAGTCACCAGGCAGAAATAACCTTTTTTTGCCTCTGTTTGAGACAAATGGGGGGAAAAAAAACACCTTTTCTCCTAATAAGGGAACTCAAAGTGATGAATTTTCCACTTCTCCTGAAGTTCTTCCCTCGGAGGCACTGATGCATTTTTAATGGTCTCGATGTAGCTATTAAGCTGGTAATTGGAACAGAGCAGACTCCAGCTCCCGGCAGGTCAGGCCTCCTCCAAGCGTGTCCCCACACCACACGAATGGGTGTTCCTGGGGTCCCTGCTCTCCCCAGCATCGCTGACCCCACCTCGGCCCCATTTCCGCAGAGCATCGACACCAAGATCCCCGTGCTTGAGGGACACGGTGTCTCCGGCCTGATCCTGCCTGGAGAGGGCTGACAGGGAAAATATTTGGGAAGGGAGCTGTTTCCTTGCTCCCAACCCCCCGCCAAACCTGAAGCTCCGTCCCCCGGACGCCCCTGCCCTCGAGAGAGGGCGGGGAGGTGCCGAGACAGGGGGGTCACAGCGGGTTGGGATGGAAAGGGGGAGACTCCCGGCGGGTCCCGCCGCCGGTGGAAGCTCATCCCGCGGGGCTGGCTCATCCCGCGGGATCCCGGTGGATGTTCGTGCCCCGCGGGGTCCCGGCTCATCCGCGGGATCCCGGTGGATGTTCATGCCCCGCGGGGTCCCGGCTCATCCCGCCGGGTCCCGGTGGATGTTCATCCCCCGCGGGGTCCCGGCTCATCCCGCGGGATCCCGGTGGATGTTCAT